>NW_004949098.1:876412-884463 GCF_000317375.1 Microtus ochrogaster | reverse complement strand
AGGAAGGAAGGAAGGAAGGAAGGAAGGAAGGAAGGAAGGAAGGAAGGAAGGAAGGAAGGAAGGAAGGAAGAAAATTTAAAAAGAAAATGTACCAGAGGCTAGCCCACAAGCCAATCTGGTGGAGGCATTTTTTTTCTATTGGGGTTCCCTCTTCCAAAATGATTCTAGCTTGTGTCAAGTTGACACGAAACTAACCAGAAACACATGACAACACTTTAACCACTGTGATATCCTGCCAGTCCCTAAAATTTTAAATTAGATGTTTGGGAGTGCCCTTGTTACAAGGATATGATAAAGGCGTGAATGATCTATCAGTACACCAGCTGCCCTACACAATGGAATATGACAGTGTGACCTTGATGCAACATAACTATGTATACAAAATCCCAACTATGCATAGTTACTATAGCCTCACAAAAACATACAAAATTATGTATGAATATGAACAAACAATATTTTTGAGACAAAGTCTCATTATGTAGCCCAGCAGGCCTGGAACTTGGTAAGTAGAGCAGGCTGGCCTTGAACTTACAGAGCTCCACCTACCTCTGCATATTGAGTGCTGGAATTCTAGGTATCACAAACACACCCAGTTTCCATGGTACTAGATATCAAACCTTGAAAGTGCTGGGTAGACACATGCCCAGGTGCCCTTGCCTGGGAGGGAGCATGTGGCAGTCAGAGGTTGTCCTATCTTCCTCTATTATTCTCTACCTTATTATTTTTATCTTTTAGACGGGGTCTCACCACACAGCTGTGGCTGGCCTAAAAGTTGCTGTGTAGACCTGACCTCAAACTCCCAAAGATCCACCTGCTTCTGCCTTCCAAGTCCAAGGCCTAAAGGTGTGCACTAGGAGAGTATAGATCTGGCAGACGTCAGCTGGCTTCCTTTAGGAGCCCCTGCTAGTGTTTAGCTTTTTAAGCTCAGTGTGTGCATCTTAGGAAAAAGTGAAAACTAATTTCTAGAAATTAATGGCTCTGGTAGAAGTGATCTAGAAATTTCCAAAAGCAAGAAGGACTGTTCATTCTTAAGCTGACTTTAAACAGTGAATGCCTCTCTTCGGGTTGATGAGGCCACACACAACAGCTCCTCTGAAAAGGGAATCCAGGACCAGGGACATGGCTCGCCTAGCAGAGAGCTTGCCTAGCATGCAGTAAGTCCTAGGTTTGATCCCCAGCACCATGAGACACTCTAAACTGAGTGTGCTGATAGTATTTAAAATCCCAGCACTCAGGAGGTAGAGGCAAGAGGAGAAGAGAAGTTCAAGGCCATCCTTGGCCTCAGACCTAGGACGTAGAGACCCTGTCAAGGAAAGGGGTTGGGGAGGAGTAAAAAAATCCCACCTGATGAAAAAGACCTCAGAGAATGGGGAGGTAAAGGAGCCTTACAGACCAGACCCAGAGTGGGCATATTCTGTGTGTGTGTGTGTCTGTCTGTCTCTATCTTTCTGTCTCTCTGTCTCTGTCTCTCTCTCTCCCTCTGTGTGTGTCTCTAACTTTCTCTTTCTTTCTTCCCTCTCTTCTCTGTTTATTCCTCTCTCCTCTTTCTCCCTCCTCTTCCCTCACTGCCTTCCCTTTCCTTATTCACATTCTGCCAAATCACCAGGAGCAGGAAGCTGCTTTCTCTGTTATGTAAATAACGAAGGGATGAGCGGTTTCGATAATGAGGACTGATAACTGTCCGAGGCACAGAAAGCTTTAAATTACAACTTTGATGGCACTGATCCCAGTTCCTAAAGTTGCAACTGGGACACAGAGAAGCCGCAGAAGAAGAACACGGAATGTTTTTCTCAAACACAAAGAAGGACTGGGAGTCAGATTAAACAAAGATCCTCCCCCCCCCCCCCCCCGCACTGAAGCAGATGGGCTGGGGTGAGAGAGGCCGACTGAGGTGTCTATCGCTTTAAATCTTGCTCTAAATTGCAGGTCAGCTGCCTTATAAGTAGGAGGAAGATTAGAAATTATCTCATGGTTATTCAGTTTCTAATGGGGAGTTTTATTTTGGTAGGAAAATAAAACTGCATGTGGTTTATGACGTGGGCAAGTATATGATAAGCAACTTAGCCGTAAGCACGAAGACTCATCTGTTTGGACCATAGATCAGAGCCCTGTGGCCACTGTCCACTCCACGGCAGCCTTACCAGAGCTGCAAACCTGCTGCCTAAGAAAAATAGTGGTGATGTCATCTGAATCCAGGGAGTTGGTGAGAAACAGTCTGCTCCTATCTCACCCATCTGTGCATTTTCAGCCCTGGACATCTCAGTTTCCGACTCTGCAGACGAAGCTATGCTGTGGTCCAGATGCGTTTCAAGAGCTAGCTCATGCCCTTGGAGCGTGACAGTCATTGGGGCAGAGGGGCAAGGGAGCAGGTAATTAACACCTGGCTCTCCTACCCTACTCCAGACAACTCTGAACATCACTCACCATCTATGGGACCAACAAGGATGTTACAGTAATATCATAGCCCAATTTCCTCTCTGTCCAACACTGTCCAATCTTGTTCCCTGTCTTCCCCTCTCAGCCCAGGTGATCTCAAGAACTCCCTGTAATGATGGCCTTGGAATTAACATAGGGAGGGAGGAGGGAGAAAGGAAAAGGACCCAGAGAGATGGCTCAGTGGTTAAGAACAGTGACTATTCTTGCAGAGGACGTGGGCCCCATTCCCAGCATGCGGTCAGCTGCTCACAACCATCTGTAACTACAATTCTAATGAAGCTGATGCCCTCTTCTGACATCCATGGGCACTGCATGCACATGGCACACAGAAATACATGAAAAAAACACATACACATAAAATAAAAATATATACTTTTTTTTTTTTTAAAGAAAGGAAGGAAAAGTTTGAGTTTTTCAGGAAGATCTGCAAGCCAGAAGTTAGTCACTTCTGAAGAAGTCCTCCCAGACTTTGGTTGATTTTTTTTTTTTTAAGTTTTTCGAGACAGGGTTTCTCTGTAGCTTTGGAGCCTGTCCTGGAACTAGCTCTTGTAGACCAGGCTGGCCTCGAACTCCCAGATATCCGCCTGCCTCTGCATCCCGAGTGCTGGGATTAAAGGCGTGCGCCACCACCGCCCAGCTGGTTGATTTTTTTCATTTCTTTTTTATTCAAGCTTTTCTGAGGCAGGATCTCCTGGCTTACAGCACTTCATTTTGTGACTCTTAATGTTTTGTTCGTGTGTGTTGTATATGTGTGTATGATACATATATGTTCATGTGTGTTGTATATGTGTGTATGATACATATATGTGAGTGTGCAGCTGTGCACAGCTTAACATACATGCAGAGGACAAGGCAAGACACCAGGTGTTCTCTATCCTTTTCCATCTTGTTGTCTAGAAATAAGGGTCTCTCACTGAACCAAAAGTTGGCTGTCAGGATCCCCCTATCTCCATCCCACAGTTCTGGGGCTCCAGGCACACACTGCCATGCCTGCCTTTTTATGTGGATGCTGGGAATTCAGACTCAGGTCTTCATGCGTACAGAGCAAGAGCCCTCTGAGCCACCTGCCCAGCTCCTGATGTGTGGATTTTAAGCTGGGCTTTTATTTTTATAAATGGCACACGTGCTCACAGTTGAAACAGTGAAGGCAAAGACACTTCTGTGAAGGAAGGGAAGTTCATTCTGCCTACCTGAGGAGGAAACCGCAGACTATGGCCAATCTCCCACGGGAAAGTGAGCTGTATCCATTTCCTTTCTTCTTGATGTCACCAAACACCTGACAAGAAGTAACGTCAGGGTGGAAGGGTTCATTCTGGCTCCATATGAGGTGACACAGCCCATTAGGGAGAGGAAGGTGTGGTGGCAGACAGCTTTATGATAGCAGGAGTTGTCACTGGGTACTCTCACATGAACAGGAAGTGTGACCAGGTCATGACAGCCAAGTTCTGCCCACCTGGGCCCCACCTCCGTGACCCACTTCCTCCGGTGAGACTTGAACTCTAAGGAGCCACAGCCCTCCATGACCATCCCACGAGCTGGGGAACCAAGTGTGCAGACATAGGAGCTGAGGGGGAGAGAACAAACTACAACAGAGACTTGTTTCTTAATGCTGTGTACACCTCCCTGCTGGTTTATCCAGAGAGGGTGGGAATGTAGGAACAATGTAGGAACCTGTGAGAATAAATGAAGAAATAAAAATAAAGCAAAACCTGCCTGTCATTTAGTGGCTTGGTCTGTACTCTGCCCCCTCCTTGGCTAAACAAAGAGTTTCTAAGAACTCCCTGTATGACGGCCAATGGCGCAGCAGCTGGAACAGTTCATGGGACAGGAGTTTTTCTCAGAGATTATTCTCATCTCCCCTCATCCTCCCTCCCAACACAGGTTCAGGCTCAGATACTCAGTGCCAAGGTAGGGGCTCACGCCTGTAATTCCAGCACTCAGTAAACAGAGGCAGGCAAACCTTTGTGAGTTCGAGGACAGCCTGATCTACACAGCGAGTTCCAAGCTAGCCAAGGCTACAGTACATATTGAGACCCTGACTCAAAAACAGAAAAGCTACTTAGTGTCATCCTTGTTTATATCTTTGTCTCTGGGACTGTTTTATCTGCCTGTTGGCCTTGTTCCCAATGCCAAGCCTCACTCCTGTTTATTCTAGAGTTTCTAAGTTTTCTTAGCAAAATTATCATAACTGTGCTTAGGGATTTATTTTATTTTCTGTGCATGCATGTCTTGCCTGAATGTTTAGATGGTTGGAGCTACTCTGTGGGTGCTGGGAACTAAACCAGAGTCCCCTGTCAGAGCAGCCAATGCTGGTAACACTGAGCCTTCTCTCCAGACGTTTAAGTTTCAGAAAGTCTGTGGAAAAATTCCCATCTATATTCCTTCTTTAAATTCTATTTTATTTTATTGAGACACGTTATAATATGGCCTAGGCTGGCCTTGAAATTACTACATAGCTACATAGTTTGAACTCTTAATCTCACTGCCTCTACCTCCTAGTGCTAAGATTATATGCATGCAGTCTCCACCCCATCCCACACCCTCAAATACCAACATGTTATCTTGCCAGAGTATATTTATCAACACTAGGAAATAGCAATGAAATATACTAGCAATATAAAATAATTCTAGCAATATAAAACAGCAAGGAAATAATACTATGCACTAAATTACAGAATCTATTAGAATTTTGGTGCGGAAAGATGACTCAGTGATTAAGAGCACTGGCCCCAATTTTTCTAGAGGCCCCAAGTTCAATTCTCAGCACCTACATGGCAGACCACACCTGTCTGTAACTCCAGTTCCAGGGCTTCCTATACAGACATACATGTAAAATGCCAATGCACATAAAATAAGAATCAATTCGATATTTTTTAGAAATAACTTTGCCAATTGCCCACGGTTGTCCAGTTTCTAAAACTGTCTTTTGAAAAAAATCTTTGTACTAATGTCACACTAAAGGGCTGTTTTTAACATCTAGGATTCTGAATATAAACATAAGAAATGGCGAGAAGGAAGCATAGAGAACTATAGCAAGACCTATGCAAAGAATATAAAATACACCCGTATCTGACCCAAGACAAAAATGCCCACTTATTGGGCACACTCACGACAGAAAAGCCTGTGATAACACACTGCGGGGTAGTATCAGCAGTGTCTAAGATGAGATGAGAAGACAGCCTATTTTCTAAGGAATTCGTGAGACAGGGCAACTAACTGCAATGCATGAACTCTAGCTGGGTCCCAATTCAATATGCTGTAAAAAACAAAACCTAATAGAATTTATAGTCTGTGAGCTATAACTATTTTTATGGTAATGGGAAAATGCTAGCTTTTAAATGTACCAATGGCACTATGCTTATATAAGAAATATTCATCTTAAATGTTATTTACTTGGAGAAGCGTGTGCAAGCACTAAAGGCAGGTGTGGAAGCCAGAGGGCAACTTTAGGGAGTTGCTCCTTTCCTTCTTTCCTTCTTTTGTGTGGGTCCTGGGTATCGAACTCAGGTCATCAGGCTTGCTGGCAAACACTAAGGTCTGCTGAGCCATCGTGTGGGCCCACAGATATTCATTTTAGAGCTACTTGTGGAAATATTTGCAGCAGTAATGACTACGTCAGAGTCGTGGGTGGGGCAGGTAAGGAGTAGGTGACACAGATTAGCTGTGCACTCATAACTGCTGGAGATGAGTGGCCTGCGCATCAAGTTCATGACTCTCGACTTTGTTTACAGTTTTTCCATTACAAAATATTCTTTAAGTAATCCTTTCTTGTTTCTCTTCAATGAAATCCCATTGTTATATAATCTATTAACTTTCTGCTTAGACCATTTCATATGTGTGTAATGTACTCCGGCTACCCCACCCCCACACACACACTGACATCCCGTTTTGATATGCCTCTACTAGACAAATAGACAAATGTTTACAGACCATGTTATTACTATATCTGAGATTAAGTGGACTTGGTGGCCCTTACATTCTCAAGGCTTACAGCTTAATTCAGAAGACTATTCTTTTTTAAGATTTATTTTGTAAAAGGTGTGCATACATGTGTGTGCATATGTGAACATGCATGTGACTGACCAGAAGAGGGTGTCAAATCCTCTGGAGCTAGAGCCACAGGCAATTGTGAGCTGCCTGGTACGGGTGCTGGGAACTGAACTTGGGTCCTCTGCAAGAGCAAGACAAGCTGGCTTAACCACTGAACCATCTCCTTAGCCTGGATTATTCCTTTATATAGATATAAAGATTCCTTTATATAAGGATACAGATACATAATTAATTCCTTGAGAATTTCATATCACGTATTTTGGTCATATCTAGCCTCCACTCCTCTCCCTACCTCGTCTCACATCCATACCTTCCCAATTTCATGTCCTTTTGGGTTTTTTAATAATCCATGGAGCCCAATTTGGGCTGCCTATATATTCCTGGATATGGGGCCATCCCTGGATCATATCAACCAACTGGTAGTCACACCCTGAAAGAACCCTCCCCCGACCACAGGGGTGGTTATTAACTGTCCACAGGGATGGGGGCTCACAAACCCCTGAATTCCATGCTGGAATGACTGACTGGACCTTGTAAAGGCCATGTGCAGGCACCACAAGCACCATGAGGTCATGAGTGCAGCAATTCTGTCGTATCCAGAAGACACTGTGTTCCCCCAGTCCTTCCCGACCTCTGGCTTGCCGTCTTTCCGTCCCCTCTTCCATGATCTGCTATGGTCCTGAAGCCTTGTGGGAGTGCGTGGGATGTCGATTACCAACTTATGAGTGAGCACTGCTTCACTGACGCTAGTTCTTTGCACTTTTTCTGATGTCCATGTTAACCACCATTCACAGCACACAGAAGCACAGAAGGTAACTCTTTAACTAAGAAAGGCAAGGACAAGTCAGGGCGATCTGTACCAATGCATTTAGTCAGCCATCACTAAATTCTGCAGGGTGTGATTTAGACACGTGGTTTCCTGGGTGGTCAGGTCTCAGTGGGTAGCAATGAGTCGGTGAGGCGGGGAGGGGCAGAGACAACAGGAGTCACGTGAAGGCTGGGCTGGCCGAAAGGAAGTCCAAGGCAGGGAAGGAAAGTTCAGGGAGGAACAACTTCCCAGAAGACTAATCACTCCAGCTTTCGTGGCGGGCAGGAGAGGGTAAACTGAGGCGAGTCTGCCACCCACGAAGTTAATGATTCGTTGTGTTGGAGTGCCAGTAGGTGACAACTGATGCCAGCTGCATTGTTCACGTGTGGTCGTTGTCATAATTATAAACCCCGGGGAGCACCATTTACCTGTCAGACTGCCTGAGTAACAGACATCTCCCATCCCTGTAGCCGGGTAAACACAAGTTCTGTGCTTGGAGATCCGTTCATGACTCATGGAATGTTGGGGCTTTCTTTGAGAGTCTGGGTTACTGTTTGGATTTGAAAGGTCTTCATGTTTCTCCTGAGTGATATTGGGACATTCAACTGTCCTTTCTTAAAGGAGCACAACTGACCATGAGCTTGTAAGACTTTAAGACAATCCTGAAGCCATTTTTGACAATTCTGAATCCTCTCAGCCTCTGTGCCATAGTGCTTCCCCTCCTCCCCTGGGAACCATGGACCTAACAGCTACACTC
>NW_004949098.1:860467-876012 GCF_000317375.1 Microtus ochrogaster | reverse complement strand
AAAAAAAAAAAAAAAAAGTAGACTGTACCCGCTATTCAAGGTCCCTCGGCTTCCCGAATGCTGGGGGACCCTGCCATGACAGAATTAATAAAATCCTCATGCTTTTGCATCGGCTGTGGTGTATGAGATGGTCTCTGGGGGTGACTCCTCCTCGGTGTTTAGAGTCCAACAGGCTATGAGACATAGTTAAAGGCTCTAAGAAGGAAATCCACAGCCCGTTCCCTAGAGCTTGTCCGCCTGCCGCCGCTGCTGTATTCCACCTTGCAGAGTTGTCCCCTCCCTGCCTTGTGGACGTGAGCTTTCCTGCACAAGGCACATTGAAGTCTGTTATCTATCCTTAGACTTGTGTGTGTATGTGTGTGTGTGTATATATGTATGTATGTAGGCACCATTAGAAGGCAGAAGAGGACATCAGGACCCCTAGAGCTGAAATTACAGGCAGTTGTGAGCCATTTGACTGAACTCTGAACCCCAACAAGAGCAGCAAGGGGTCATAACAACACCAATTATCTTATTTGTTTGTTTATGTGTGCGCAGGGGTGCCTAAGGAGAACCGGAGAGGGTGTTGCTTTCCAGGGGGTTATGAGCCATCTGTCACGGTTGCTGGGAATTGAACTTGCGTCCTCTGGAGGAACAGCAAACTGCTCTAAACTCTGGTCACTGCTGAGACATCCCTCCCACCCGTGTATGTTACCTGTTTATTTTAATATGATTAGCCTGTCTTTAAGGGGAGAAAAAGAGATCCCTGGGGAGGAAAGGTGCTGTGTAAAATAATTAACACCCTTCCTGGTCTAAAAAAAAAAATGCCTCCTGTCTCAAGACCTGGGACCCAAGACGAGTTTCTCTGCCCCTTCAGGGGTCAGGCAGTCAGTCAGGCGGATGCAAAAGCAGCCCGCCCTTGGCGTACCAAGCAGCAGGCCTTGTGGTCCCCAGGAGTGGCGGCATGTGGGAGGGCCCCCGTGCTCACATCCGGGTGGCAGTGGGCGAGGTTACGTAAGATCTTAGGAACTAGGCAGGACTGGCCCTGGAGCCGGCAGGAGGGCGGAGGAGAGCCTCACAGCCACCCGAGCTATTGATCAGTCAGCCTCTGTTCACCGTCCCCCCCCCCCACCCTCCAACTCCCAACCCCGCAAAGGCCTCCCTGCTGGGCAAAGACTTCTACGCCTTCCCTGGCCAGGGACCCACCCTGAGCTACAGGTCTGCAGAACCCACCAAGCCTGCTAAGTGGCTTTTCGAGTGGAGCTAAACTGGTGGGGGTTACATGACTGACGTCTTCTACCGCGAGTTTCTGGTACCTCGTTCTGACGCGCAAGTGACTCACAGCCCCTAGCGCCCTCGCGCGGACGCCCAGCGCACTCCCTCGGTGGAGCCAACCAGACCGCAAAACTGGGCCGGACCGGATGAGAATTCTGAGCCGGGAAGCAGATATTCCAGTTTATGCTTGCTGTTTAGATGTGCTTGTTCTGAAGCACACAATAATTGTCAAAAGAATCTAACTTGACCCTTCTTTCCTTCCTCCTTTCCTTCCTTCCTTCTTTTGTCCACCTTACTCCTCTTCTGAGACAGACTCTGCGTCGTCGAAACCGGCCTTGGACTCCCAGCAATTCTCCAGCCTCAGTTCATCAAGTGTTGAGTTATGGAAATGTACCACCACGCCTGGTCACTTATTTGGGTTGGTAAACTTACACAAATGCTATTCAGTATCTGTAAGGTGATGTTCACCACCAAAGCTCGTAGTTGGGGCACCTCAGTTAGAGCAGGTTTTCTACCCCTACGCGATGACATCACTGAGATTTCCCCGATAGTCTGTTCCGCCCTGTCTGCATTGCTCAGAGTGACCAGACTGACTCACCAGAGGTCATCTCCAGGGTCATTCACAGGGTAGTGGTTACTCCACCACCCTGACTGTGAGCAAGGAACCCTTTCCTCAACATTCTAACACCATGATTCTGAACGTAAGTGGATATTACAAAAGCAGTTTTTCAATGATTGTCTTTGAGTGGTGGTTCACAGCAAGGCTCAGAATTTGAAAGTCTTGACACCAGTTACTACTAGTTTCTCATCTTGAAGTTATTTTCTATGTGCTTTAGTCCTCACGGGACTCTCATGTTCTTTAAGACTGGGTGGGTCTCAGGTACCTCAGGCTAGCCTCAAACTCGCTAGTAGCCAAGGATGACCTTGAACTGATGATCTCCTGGTCTCCACCTCCTGAGAGTGGGATCACAGGCTTGTGCCGCCACACCTGTTTATGTGGCACTGGAATTTGAAGCCAGGTACCAGACGGCCGAGTTACAGCCACAGCCTCCACTGTTCACTGTAAATGAGGTGGTATACACACTCCTGGGCAGCATTGAGCCTGGACACCTGATGTGAACTCAAGCCTTAGATTAACACTTACCGTTGGGGGGACTTGGGGTGAGTTACTTCCTTTCTCTGTGCCTCAATTTTTCATCTATAAAATGGATGAAATGGCTTTGAGAAGTTTGTTCATGAAATTCCGGCACTGGAGAGGTTGAGGCAGGAGGAGTGCTATGAGTTCACAGACAAACTGGGGCTACATCATGAGTTCCAGTCCAGTCTGAGCCAGAGTGAGGCTTAGAATGAAAAGTCCGGTAATAAACTAAAATGGTGTGAGGGAATCTCACCAGGTGTTTGTGAGATTAAATGAGATACATCTATTGTGCTTAGACAGGGAAGACTCAATGAGCATTAGTCTTTTTTTCCCTGATTGCTTGAGACAAGGTCCATCTAGCCCAGGCTAGCCTCAAACATACTCTATAGCTGAGGCTAGCCTTGAGCTCTTGTCTTTTTGCCTCCATTTCCCAAGCCCTGGGATCACAGATGGGTGCCACAAACTAGGGCACTGTGAGTCTTTTAACTCTGGTGTCTGTTTTCGTTTCATTTTGTTTTGTTTTAGCATTCTGCTGTTTAGAGAACTGCTTTCATCCCGAATTTTAGACTCCTGGGTAAACAGTCTTCCTCTGCTTGTTTATCATTGACATTTGTCCCTTGTGAGTTATATGTGACCCTGCCACCACCTTAGAAGGAAGGTGCCCTCACCTCACGTTTATGGACCAAGATGCACAGACTCAGGGAGGTTTGTTGACTCGCCAAATATGTACTGTAAGCGGAGCCAGGGTACACAGAGATCCTTCCTCTGTTTACCGTAGCACGGCTTTCTTAATGAAACCTCTAAATGGGGAAGTGTGCGCATGCGTGCGTACCTATGTGTGTGTGTGTGTGTGTGTGTGTCTGTCTGTCTGTCTGTGTCTGTGCGTGTGTGTGGCTAGAGATCAACCTCAGTGTCATTTCTCAGAACACTATGTTCATTTTGAGACAGAGTCTCTCATCTGCCTGGAGCTTGCCGAGCAGGCTGAGAGGCCAAGGAGTTGCACGGACTCACTTGTTTCTGCCTGCTCAGCACTGACTGGCATCACAGCTGCTTTTTAGAGCAGGTTATGGGAATCGAACTCAGGTCCCCAAGGCTGCTCTGCCGGCACTTCCGTCACTAAGCCATGTTCTCAGCTCCAGTGCACACTTCGTTGTGTGATCCTTTGCCAGATACCCATGCAGGTTTGTTTGTTTGTCTTTCTTTTTTCAAGACAGGATCTCATAGCTGGACTGAAACGTACTATGTCAACCAGGCTAGCCTTGAACTCACAACGATCCTCCAGCCTCTGCCACCCAAGTGCTAGGATTAAAGGCATGTGACATTATGCCTGGCCTCAGTTTTTACCTTTTTCAAGTTACAGACACTTCCTATCCAGACCTCAAAATTTCAAGAAAACTGAAAGAAATCTACCTAGAAGGCTAACAACTCATCTCCATGACTTCTCAGTGGCCCAATAGCTAATGCTTCTAGGGCAGTGGTTCTCAACCCTCCGTAATGCTGCAACCCTTTAGTACAAAACTCCTCACGGTGTGGTGACCCCAGCCATAACATTGTCATTGCTACTTCATAATCACAACAGTTCTCCTGTTATGAACCATAATGTAAACATCCGATATGCAGGATATCTGATGCATGACCCCTGTGAAAGATTCATTGACTCCCAAGGGGTTTGTGGCCCAGAGGCTGAGAACCTCTGTACTAGAAGGAAGGCCAGAGGGGGCAGAAGGAGGCAGATGGGACCTCAGACTTCATTGCCTTCCCCAAGACCTGACACAGCTCTTTCCAGATGCTCCTCCACTGTTGTGTCGTTTGTCACACTTCATCTCTGACAGACCGTGAGTTCTAAGAAGCTCAAGACAGAGCCTCATACATCCGTTCCCTGAAAGTGCCATCGCCCTGTCAAGGCACGGCGGCAAACACCTGTAACCCAAATACTTGGGGACCCAAGGCAAGAGAGTCATTGGAGTTTGAGACCAGTGTAGGCTATGCAGCAAGATCTTGTCTTCTCTGCTGCTGTGATTAGACACTGACCAAAAGCAACTTGGGGAGGAAGAGGTTATTTTATCTTTCAAGTTATAGTCCATCAGTGAAGGAAACCCTGGCAGAAACTCAAGGCAGGAACCCTGCTTGCTGACTTGTTTCCTCTGGCTTGTTCAGCTAGCTATTTCATATCCCAGACCCCCCTGCTTAGGGATGGCACCGTCTACCTTGGGCTGGGCCCTCCTACTGATGTAGGAGGATTAGCAATCAAGAAAATGCCTCCACGTGCGTGACTACAAGTCATTCTTTTGGAGGTGGTTTTTAAAAAATATTTAGTTTTATTCTGTGTGTATCAGTACACGCTTGTCACGGTCGTGCACTATGCACATATAGTGCCCGCAGAGGCCAGAAGCAGGAGTTAAATCTCCTGGAACTGGAGTTGAAGGCAGTCGGTAACTGGGAGCCAACTCCGGGTCCTTTGAAAGAGCAGTCAGCTCTCTTAACTGCTGAGCCATCTCTCCAGAGATCTGAGCTCTCCTGGATCATGCTGCCAGTAGAAGTTTCTAGAGCCAATCCTCAAGACGCTGAAGGATGGCTGTACTAGTTACTACTCCAGTCACTGTACCCAGAAGGCTCAGAGAGCTTGGGTCAGCCAGCGTCACATGCTTAAGAACCCAGACTTGAGAACACGGCTGTCCAACACAGAGCAAGAAGACTTTCAGCTGTGTGCTTCCTGCCTCTGGGAGCGGCAGAACAGCTGAAGAACTGACAGCCATCTCAGGGGAGGCCCTCGATGTGAAGAAACACGAGCCATGGTGTACAAGCAAGCAGCACCCTTTCTACATCGGCCATTCGTGTCTTCTCTTTCTTTTTGGCCCTGGTGGTGGGGGCTCCTTCTGGGTTCGTTCTCCAGGTGCCTGGCGATCCTGGCCCTAACTCATCCCCAGGGACCTCTATCAACCCAACCCTGGAACAGGCTAGGAAGGCTCTCCAATGTCAGAGATTAGCAAAACCCGCCATGTGACCACCCACAGACTGGCGCTTGTCTTCCCAACACACTGCGGCCACGTTTCCAGCGAGTGGTTTCAAAAGAGGCGGGCAGCCAAGGCGAGGCCATGGCTGTTGCGCAGCCGGTCGCAGAAGCTGGGTCACAGAGCAGCTGCTCCTCGCAGGTGTCTGGCCCCAAAGGCCAAGGTTTTCCACTCAGTTCGGCAGTCCTAATGCCTCCTCGTTCCTCTACCCACATCCTCTACCCTTCGCAGAAAGCCTACCTGAATCAGAGCCATTTGCTCTCCAGTTGATTTCTGAACACTCCACAGTCCCAGTCATTTTGGCAGCGACTGGGCAGGCGGCCCCAGAACATCCAATGGCTTCCATGCTTATGATTATTTTAAAGGCTTTTAAAAGCACCTTGGTTTCCTTTGATCGTTTTGACAAAATACCCCACCCAAAAGCAACTCAAGAGAGACCTCCATCACCAAGGAAATCCAGGGCAGGGACAGCAGTGCTGACAGAAAGAAAAAGTTAAATTGCAGAACCTGGAGGCCACAGCCACAGGAAACGTCTATTTCTGACTCCCTCACAGGCCATGCTCAGCTACCTTTTTTCTTTTTAAAGCCTAACAGACACTACATGACTTCTAATTAATTAATTAATTTTTAGTGTGTATGTGATCCCCGAGATGGGAATCACAGAAGGTTGGGAGCTGCCTTGTGGGAACCAGGATCCTCTCTCTAGAAGAGCAGCAGTGCTCTTAATTGCTGAGCCGTCTCTCTGGACTTTCTCATTATTCCACATTATTCCATCATATTCCACTTCTATCTGCCTTAGGGTGGTACCACCCACAGTGGGCTGGGCCCTCCTAAATCAGCTAATGATCAAGACAATCCCTCATTCCAAATGCCAATATACTCTAGACAATTCTTCAATCGAGGTTTTCTTCTCACATGACCCCAGGCTGTGTCAAGTTAACCACTGAGGCTGACAAGGACAGAAGGGTTGTTTAGAATTTAAAACTTGTGTTCCTGTTGTCTTTGAATCTAAACAATTACTAAGCCCGTGGTGGATCCTAGGTCACATGCTGGACCCTTCAGGAAAGATGCACTCCAATGTGTTGCTTGAGGAAAAGCAGCCACAGCTGCCGGAAGCAGAGGAGGCCTCGGAGACGCTGAGGCAGGAGCAGAGCAGCTTCCGGGGCCCCTGGTAGTCACTGTTTCTCTGTCGCAATGGATTGTATAACTCAGCAGTAGCAGCAGCATTGGCTGAACCCCTTCTCTACGTCATATGCTGGACTCTACATGTGGTCTCTATGACCCTTCCAACAATGCCGTAATGTTTACACTATCATTATTCCTATTTTACAGAAAGGGAAACTGAGGCTCAGAACTCAGGCCCATCTATCTTTAAAGAAACCACATATAGTTCAGGTAGTCTGGGAGCCACTCTAGATACTATTTCAAGTCCGAAGCTACACAGACAGAAGAAAACCAAAGTTAAACTGCAGAATGAAAAAAAAAAAAAAGAGCTCCCAACCCCCACCCTACTTTGATAGAGTGCCTCAGCCTCTGCCCACCCCCCCCCAGGAGGTAGGTTAATGTACTTGACCCTCGAGATCTGAGGCCCAGAGAATGAATCTGTTTCCTGAGCCTCACATCCTGACCTCTTCCTCTCAACTGAAGTAGAAACTAGGAGGCTAAGAGTGTAACTTAGTGGTAGGATACTCGGCTGGCATACATCAAGTCCTGGGTTCAAGTCCTAGAGTGGAAAATAAGCAAATAAGAGATACAATTAAATAAATGGATACTAGGACCTACACATCTCAAGAACCATATTCATCTGGGTACTGAATAGAAAACAGAAATAAAAAGGAAACGAGACTGGTCCTGGGTTTTGTCACCAAATCAATGAAAAATAAAATAAAAGGGAAAAGGAACATGATTGCTCCTAGGGATGAGGAGAAGGTTTATTATAGATATGGGGGAGAGAATAGCCAGAGGCAGGGACCTCTGGGAGAGTCCAGAGTGGTCATGACCGGACTGAACTGGGCCAGGAGGGGAAGAGGAAGGGAGAGGAGAGGGAGCAGAACCAGGTGCAGCAGCCTGGAGGTTCAAAGGTTCAAAGAGGCCAGGTAACCAAAAGGATCCTATTATATAGGGGAGGGCAGCCCAGTCCCCTGGGCTGAAGAGTTCAAGGTAGGGGGCAGAGTGTGCCAGCTAGGAGGACTCTAACAGGTGGGGACTGATGGATACAGGGAGAATGTGGAGAACCTGGCTGCCAACGTCCGCTTTGATATGTTAAATAGGCACCTCAGGCATTTGTCCCTGAGGACTCCAAAACCAGAGGGCACAGTGGGGTTTGCCCACACCACTCATTGACAAACAGCTACAAATGGAACTTAGCAAAAGAGCCATACCATCCCTTCTCACCAGCAGGTCATGTGAGGGTCAATCCAGGGCAGTCATTTGCCCCTCAGTTCTCACGATCTGGAAGCAAAAGCTGTTTGCTAGAGATGTCGGGAGTTCAGTTATTAACGGAGCCAAAGACTGGGCTTGACTGAAAGACTGGCACCCTCTCCAGCCACTTCTGACCTTGCTCTGAAGGAAGCTACTGAAGCCACTGGGGTGGTTTTTCTGCTCTTGTTAGTGCCTCCTAATGACAGCATCTTCCTGGAAAAGGCTAGAGTTAGCCTTTCTTTCTGGCCCTTAAAACACAAAGGGCTTCCCAGCAGCTGGCGGAGAAGGGAGGGCAGGGGAAGTTTGCTTCATTGGTTCCCAGCTGAGGCCCACTCCCTGCCTGCATGACACTTTTCCAGACCACTGTTGTCAACAATCTTCCCTGCTTTGTAGCTTCTCTGGCCTTCTAGAGCCTTGTTTGTCTCCACCAGCCATGCCCATAATGCCTCGTTTGTTCCATGCCTGCTTGACAATTGACTGTGCCTTGCCTCCCTAACCAGCTTGTGCACTTCTGAAGAGCTAAGGCTACATTTTAGGATATTTGGGGGAATGTGGGGGGAGGAGGGAGACAGACTAGAGCTGCAGCTCAGTTGACAGAGTGCTTGCCTAGCTATTATGTGACTTCATGGGGAGACACCACACACTCACCTGCTCATCCCAGAAAGGGAGGCTAGGGCAGACCAAAGGAACAATTGCACCGATGTCCACCTTGGTAAACCCAGTGAGTTTTTACTGGAGTTACTAATAGGACTGTGGGGAAGGGGTCATTTACAAAGAGCAGCTGTGTCACCAGAAAGCCCACCGTAACATGGGTGACACATCCCCAAAATTGCAACCCAAGAGCTGTCTGTGTAGCCTACAGGCAACTCCACAGTTCTAACATCGGTTCCTACCCTCGCCTCTGGCGGCTGCTCACTCCCTTCCTTCCCTACTGTTGGCAGTCGGCCCTTAGGAATCTCTGCAGCCTTTATGCTCCCAGACATGGGATCTTTCCTTTCCCTCCTAGAGAAGATGTTTGCTTGGAATGCGCGTTGTCACTTTGTTGCTGTGTTTCTTTTAGTGGAATAATAGTAGTAGGTTTTCCCTAGGGTGGCAATGCCCTGTCTGCTTCTTCTGCAGGAAGTAGAAAGGGAGGGGGCCTGGTGTTGGTGCCCAGCTGGATTTTTTTATTTTACCCTTTTGGTTAAAGTTTGGGCCCCATCCCATGGGAAGGTACCACTCACAATCAAGGTGCTCTCCCTCCCCAGTTAATCCTCTTTGGAAAAGCTTTCTGTCCCTTTCTGTCCCTTGTCTCTGTCTCTGTCTCTCTCTGTCTTTTCTCTGTATGTATATCTCTCTCATACACACACCCAAAATGTGCTCCATTAATGCCCTAGTTATTTGCTTGTTTCCTTATCTTATTTCTTTACTTTGTGTGTGTGTTTTGTTTTAAGATTTACTTTATTATATGTGTATGACTGTTCAGCATACATGTATCTCTGTGCACCATGGGTGGGCCTGGTACCCGCAGAGGTCAGGAAGGGCATCAGATTCCCTAGAACTGGAGTTATGGATGGCTGTACACCACCATGTGGACTCTGGGAAGTGAGCTCTGGTCCTTTGCAAGAGCGTGTACTTAACATGGAGCTCTCTCTCTAGCTTCTGGCAAGTTACATCTGTCTGGTGCCCTCTTGCCTGAGCTTCAGGCTTATTTATCTGTAGATGGGACATCTGTTTTTGAGGTCTGACCTGATCTCACCAACTTGTGAAAACATTTGTGATGATCACTTCTGCTTATTAACAACTGAGGCCATGCATGATTGTGCACACCTTTAATCCCAGCACTCGGGAGGCAGAGACAAGTCTATCTCTGTGAGTTCATGGCCAGGGTGTTTATATAGTGAGTTCCACACCAGCTTGGAGGCTCTGTCTCAAGACAAAAACAAACAACAAACAACAAAAACAGAGCTGGAGAGCTAGTGGTTTACAACCACCTGTAACTCCCGTTCTAGGGGATCTGAAGCCCTCTACAGGCCTCCATGGACACTGCACTTACATGCACAGCCACACGCACACAGAAATTTAAAAAGTAAACACAGATTCTTGAAAAAGGAAACAGAGAAGTATCCAGAAGGCCACAGTTGCTGCAGCCCCTGCATCAGGAGGCTCAGGCTTCCTGTATTCCCTTCTCTCTGGATCCTGCTGGCATCCCATGAACACACATGATCAGTCACCATGCTTTGGTGGCGGGCATGGCTAACCTCAGAAATTACTTCTGAGATTCTCTTTTACCCTGGTTTCCGTGACTGCCTGAAGCACCTGGAAATAAATGTCTTTTTTTTAAGGGTTGGAATCACAGTCCAGGCCTGGACTCTTGCATACCGCTTTGAGCTCTTCTGTACTGATGAAGGTGACATCAGTCTCATTGCAAGAACTGTCCAATGTCTTTTTGTATTCTGGGTACAGAACTTGCTGCTGTCGCTCATGACCCAGTCAGTACTCATCCCCGCCCTTCCCTGTGCACGAATCTGGAGAGTATGGAGAATGTGGGAGGAGGGGAGGGGCCTCGGAAGGCCTGACTGGTTCCTGTGAGACATCGGAAACGTACTGACTGAGGGCAGAATATAGAGATCTTTTAGCAGCACTGAGAAGCAACCAGGGAAGGAGTCATTGGTCTCTTCCCGGGTGGCCAGTCTGACTGAGTTTTCTCTAGCTCAACTTCAGTCTAGACAACAAATGGCAGGAATGACCAGGTCAGGATGTGACCTGACACAGCAGGGTCAGGGAGAGCAAGCTGGGGGTCACCGACAAGAAGGTAACAGAAACAACAGCCAGTGGGTCAAGGGCAAGGTAAGGAGCAGGAGAGTCACTGTCCCTCCATAGTCAAACCGCAGGAAAACCAGTCAGGACGCTGAGAGGAGTTAGCATGGGAGAACCCAGGAAGGGCAAGTTCAGGATGAGGACACAAGACAGCCTGCCCTTGAAGGCACATCTGTGCCCTCCACAGCTACATACTAAGTTTGAGGCTGGCCTAGGCCACATGTGAGCCTGTTTCAAAGAGGATAAAAGTAAAATCACGTTTTAAAAAAGAATGTTTCCTATTGTTTCATGCCAGCACAGTCTTCCTCAGAACTGTTACTCCATCAACTGTCCCTTTTGCCTATCTCCTGCACTCTGTGCGCCTGTTCTTATCTCCTGAACCCTTTCCATTAGCGCGGGAACTATCTCAAATCCTGGCTGAATGTCAGCTGCATACCTGGCATGCGTGAAGTCCTGAATTCCATCTCTAGCACTCCACATAGACTGGACCTGGCGGCTCACGCCTGTCATCTCAGCACTGCAGAGTGGAAGATCAGATGGTGTGGGATAGCCCTCTGTATGCCGTGAATATGTCTCATTACCATTTGTTAATAAAGAATTGTTTTGGCCTATGGCAGGGCAGAATATAGCTAGGTGGGAAATCCAAACAGATACAGGGAGAAAGAAGGAAGAGTCAGGGAGATTCTAGCAGTTGTGGGAGGAGTAAGATGCCAGAGTGTCACCAGTAAGCCAGGGGGCACATGGTAATACACAGATTATTAGACATGGGTTAATTTATATGTAAAGCTTCCCAGTAAGAAGTGTGAGCCATCAGCGAAGCAATTATAATTCATATTAAGCCTCTGAGTGACTATTGTGGGGACCAGCGGGTGGGAGAGAAACTGGCCCAGTGGGACTGGACGGAACTCAGAAAAGCTTCTGGCTACAGTCATAAGTTCAAGGTCATCCTGGACCACAGTGAGTTCAAGACCAGCTTGTGCTACAAGAGACCCAGTTGAAGAAGGAGAAGGAAGAACAGGCAGAGAAGAGGAAAGATGAGGAAAAAGGG
Organism: Microtus ochrogaster; assembly: GCF_000317375.1. Classification (NCBI taxonomy): domain Eukaryota; kingdom Metazoa; phylum Chordata; class Mammalia; order Rodentia; family Cricetidae; genus Microtus; species Microtus ochrogaster. The sequence goes on along the minus strand of NW_004949098.1, from coordinate 864,341 downwards.
GGAGAGAAGCAAGAGGAGGAAGAGGAAGCAATGCTGAGATCTATCCCACAGAAAGCCAAGTGCCTCGCCCTTTTCCCCAACAGGCACCCCAGAAAGCTGCCTCCTCTCCCTGACCATTTTCTCCTTCCCTACTGTCTCCCTTTCCTCTGTTCTGGTCTCACTCACTGACACCTGCCCACAGCTGCCAATGTCTGGGGCTCTGCCACTTGATATCACCGTTCCTGTGTTCACTTTTTCCTTCTGGATGTCGGTCACCAACGTTCTCCTTCCGTGACTGCGCCTCTTCAGTCACTCCTTGTGTTTTGTGGGTACCTCCTCCTTCTTCTGCCATCCTTAAAGGACCCACAGATTCCACCGTCTTTTCATCTAATGGTGTCTCTATGGAGCACCATCTATTTTCAAGGTCTTAATTGTGACCCATACACAATAATGATTCTCAAATCTACACCCACCAACTTCATCCTTCCTCTGAGTATCAGAGCATCTGACAGCCCAAGAGGCATCTTTCCTTGGAGCCCTCCCTGGGTCTTCAATACCCTCAGCACATTCCAGAAGAACTACCTTGTAGCAAACAGCTGGAGACACAATAGGTGCCCATCCTTGGTGGCAATTGCAACAGTCTGCAGTGCTAACCTGGACCATTGTGGTCAACCAGGAAAAGAGTTGACAGTGTGGTGCACTGGTTACTGTTCTTATTGCGGTGACAAAAATATTTAACAAAGTCAACTTGAGGAAGGACTTATTTGCGCTCCCAGTCTGAGGGTGCCATTCATCCCTGGGGGGAAGACATGGCAAGAGAATGAAGCAGGGGGCCACTCCATGTCCACAACCAGGAAGCAGACAGACACACATGCCAGCGGCCAGCTGGCTTTTTCCTTCTCGTTCCATCCAGGACTCCACCGCCTGGGATGGAGCCACCTACAATGATGGCGGCTCCTTCATCTCCAGCTAACCCTCTCTAGAAATGCCTCCAGAAATGCGCGTCTCCTTGGTAGTTCCAAATCCAGCCAACTTCACCACCACATGCCCCAAAGGAAGGCCAATGACTGGAAAACTGAAAAAGACAAAAACTCAGCTGACCCTAAAAAGAACCTTGGGAGTCAGAGTGGCTCAGAAGTGAAATTAACTCTGCCTTAAAGTATTGTTAACACTTCAGTTACTGACGTTACTAAAGCTCTAGTCACCAGTCTCTAAGGCTAGAATTTACCTCGGTCACAGAGCACTTGCCTGAAGCCATGGGTTCAGTCCTCAGATCCCCACCCCCCAAAAAAAGTGTTGTTTACTCCTTCAAACTTCAGAAATCTACCACTCTCTAAGAAATAAAAACTGAGTTTATAGAGAATTCATCAAATATAATGAAACCTGGCATTTTTGCTGTTGACTGGCCATGGGTTTGCTGGATGCAGTCTGTAAATCAGTGGTTCTCAATCTTCCTAGTGCCATGACCCTTTAATATGGTTCCTCATGTTGTGGTGACCTCCAATGATACAATTATTTTCATTGTTACTTCATAACTGTTCTTTTGCTACTGTTACTAACCATAATGTAAATATTTTTGGAGACAGGGGCTTGCCAAAGGGGTTATAACCTACAGGTTGAAAAGGGCTGCTCTAAACCCTTGAGATAGAAAGAGAAGCAGGGACACTTCAAGACACTCAAAGGACCAGAAGAGGCTAACTGTCCAAAACAAACAAACCCACCGCGGAGACTAATTGACTCCTTGGCATGTCTGTGCTCATTTTCTTTGTGTGGAGTCATCCATATGGGTTTTGTATTACACATGTCTGTTTCTTGGGCAGAGAACAGAAGATAGACACTGCTCTCTGAGACAGGATAGTTCAGCCCTATCTGGATGACACCTCCATCCCTGGCTATTCCACTCTGCAACATGAATTATGCTTGTGTTTTCTTGTTTACAACCTACAATCTCTGCGGGCCTTCTTTTGATTGAAACATTATTATTGGATAGATCTCTTGACCTACACCTAGATTCTCCCACCTTACGTGGTGCCTTCAGATTGATGATTTGACTAGATTCTTTCACACAGTGTTTACTGTTACTCTGGACTCACTTTGCCCTCCTCCCTCCCCTATCCCTTATGACTTTCATTAAAAGAATTCATTTATATTTAAACTAAGGACTGCTTCTATTGTCTGTCCAGAGCTTAGTCTAGAGGCAGCCCTTAATGCTACTCCTTGCTGTCTTCCAAGAACCCGCATCTCTTGCAAGAGGCAACCATGGCTTAAGGTGTTTCCCTCCACAAATGCTACTTTCTCTCAGCCCATCCTGGAAGAGTGTCTCAGACTTCTCTGCCTCAGGGTCTTCATGGCTAAGACCGAACTCTTCATAACTGTCCCTGTCAACCATGGCTTAAGGTGTTTCCCTCCACAAATGCTACTTTCTCTCAGCCCATCCTGGAAGAGTGTCTCAGACTTCTCTGCCTCAGGGTCTTCATGGCTAAGACCGAACTCTTCATAACTGTCCCTTGCATTCACAGGGTCATTTTGAGGATAAGTTTAGAACTGGCCACCTGATAGCTCAACATTCGGAGCTATTCTAAGCGATGACCTCCCAAAGAGAAGCCAAAGGAGGAGGAGACCTGGGGCAAGAAACACCAATACTCTAGGCACCAGTTGTGCCAAGTTTGTAAGTCTATGCTGGTTCCATCTTCATGTTACCAAGCATGGCCCAAAACTGTTTACTCAAGATCTGAAATAGCATAGGACTTTAGTCCCGGCAGAATTCAGCTTGAGAAGACAGATCTCCAGCAAAGACAAACACATCTGTTCTGCCAGAAGGATTTCAAAGTGGTACAAGTGTCGAAAGGAGCAGCGGGCTGCGCTCCTGCCACCCAGCTCCCGGCCACCTGGCTAGCTTATGCCCCAAAATAACAACACATGAACTGTATTCATATAAACACTGCTTGGCCCATTTCTATTAATGTATAAAAGTCAGATGTGGCACACATATGTGAGCCCAATGCCAGAGAAAAAGAGGCTGGTGGATCCTGGAAGCTCATTGGCCGGTCAGACTGGCTGAACTGATGAGTTCCAGGTTCAGTGAGAAACTGTTCCTCAAAAGAAAATAAGATCAGGGTGGAGAAATAGCTCAGTGGTTAAGAGGACCAGGGGGCCAGAGTTCGGTTCCCAGCACCCACACGCAGCATCTCACAACCACATGTAGTTACCATGTCTAGGTAGCTAGTAACTCCAATCCAGGGAATATGACACCTTCTTTTGGTCTCTGCAGGCACTAGTATCCATGTGTTGGCACATACATGTATACATCGCACACAATCAATAGATACATACATACATACAAATAACATTTTTAAAAGATGGAAAGCAATTAAGGAAGATAGCCAACACCAATCTTGGGCCTTCACATGTACACACAGGCGTGTGCATGTGCGCACACACACACACACACACACACACACAAAGCCTAATAAATTAATAAGAGAGAAGGAAAGACTTTCCAATACATCTTTTTATATTTAATATCTTATTTATTCTTTGCCAATTTTGTATATACATACAATGTATCTGAGTATACTCAGTCTCTATATTTTTATTTTTAAATGATCCCAATATTTTAATTTTCAAAAATGGACTGAAGGCCTACAGGGGTAGTTGGGAGAATCTCAGTTGATGGTTTGCTTCTCTAGCATGCAAGGAACCTTGGGTTCCATGCCCAGCACTGTATAAACAAGAATCATGGTGCATGTCTATGATCTAGCATTCAAGGTGGAGGAAGGAAGATCAGTAGCTCAAGGTCATCCTTGGGTACACAGTGAGTTTCGGACTAGCCTAGGATACACAAGAACCTGTTAAGACTGAGAGGGAGGGAGAGAGAGAGAGAGAGAGAGAGAGA
>NW_004949098.1:850279-860201 GCF_000317375.1 Microtus ochrogaster | reverse complement strand
GGGAGAGGGAGAAGGAGAAGGAGAAGGAGAAGGAGAAGGAGAAGGAGAAGGAGAAGGAGAAGGAGAAGGAGAAGGAGAAGGAGAAGGAGAGAGAGAAGGAAAGGGGGAGGAAGGAGGAAGAGACCAGAAGGGAAAAAGAAAAGACAAGAGTAAAGAAATCAAGCTTTCTCGGGAATGTTTTCCAGAACAGCAACTGGCATAGTTGACAAAGGTCTTGATCCTGGCTGGACCTTGCCCACTCTGCACTTCCTTACCTGAAAGACAGGAGGGTTGGCCCTGTGAGCCCTCGGTTCCTTCCAGGCCTCCTCTTCCATAAACACAAGGCTTTCCGGGAATGCGCCCTATTTCATGTCATTGTTACTTTCTGTGCCCTTTCACGTTTCATTGTGCACACGATTGCAAGCTGTCCAGTAGGGCTGGCTCACCGGTGTCAGGAGAACCCCTAGCATCTCGCGATTCCTGCGGGGTTACTTCCTTCTCTTGGACTGACGTGTCAGGAATCCGTGAACACTTGCTTCTCTCTTAGGCTTAATTTAGAAACTTAAGTTTACACTCCAGCTGAAGTTAATCCTGTTAGAAAGCAATTCATATAAAAGGTAATAGTGGGAGAGAGGGCAGAGCATTCTGTTCCTTGGTTAATTGCCTCTACACGACAAAGTCCAATTCTGGCTTGTTCATTTGTTCAGGTTCATTCATTTAGATTCGTTCATTTCAGTTAAGGTTTGTGAGGATGAGGGAACAAGGGCCGTAGAAGCCCGTGGGTGCGGGATGGGTAGAGGTGAACGGATTACCCTGCTGTGTCTAAAGTGGAGAAAGGCTGAGCTAGGGACTGCAGAGCTGGTCAGGGCTGTGTTGGATCTGGGGACTTTCCATTGCTTTGCGATGGACAGAAGCACCTCTATGGTCTGATGCTTGTGGCAGTAATTGTGAAACAGCTGGAGTAACAGGAAGTCAAACAAGGGCTAAAGGAAGATGGAGGCCAGGCATCGTCATCTCAGAAGCTAGAAGCAGAGGCCAGAGAATTGAAGCAAGTCTGAAGCCAGCTTGGTCAACTTAGCAAGTTCCAGGCTGCATACAGAGACCTCATCCTGAAGTCATCAAAATCACAATAACAAATGAAGGACAATGGAGGTGTTCTAGAGCTGTTATGTGCCAGCTAGCTCCACAGTTAAATCTGGTCCCAGCTCCAAAAGGAGCTGCTGGATGTCACATCAGCTGGTGTCCGATGGGCAGTGTTGTAATCACCCCTGAGACGCCTATACCAATAGTTAAATCATCCTGGCACATATTAAAAATTTTTTAACTAAAGAGTTCTTTAATACAATAATCATGTCCCTTGATATTTACCCAAAGAGTTAAAAAAAAACTTACATCCATAAAAAGCATGTGCAAAACTTCAAGGTGACCAACATGTGCTCCAGGAGGTGAATGGGTCACCGTGTACACTCCAACAATGGAGTACTATTGATCCCCAAATATAAATGAGCTCTAGCGGAGGTGGCGTCCTTCTCCTGTAACCCAGAGTGCAGGAGTTGGAAGCCGGAGGACTAGGAGTTCAAAGCTGGACGTGGTTACGCAAGAGCCTGTCTCACCCTCCGTCTGAGACGTAGTGACCTCACTTCTTCATACAGTCTAAGTTGATCTGTTCTCCTGCCAATTTTGTAATTTCACTTCTCCTTTGAACTGAATAGTGTTCTGTTTTATACATGTGCCAAGTTTTCATTGCCCATTCATGTGCTGATGGGCATCTCGGCTGCTTCCATCCACTTGCTATAGTGAAACGGATGTGAGGGTGTCTCTGTGGGAGGATGTGGGGTTCTCTGTGTGTACATAAAGAGTGGGGTTGCTGGGTCATATTTCGATTCCATCTTTAAACAATTTTAAGGTCCCTCCAAACTGATTTCCAAAATGGGTGTATTAATTTGTACCCCCCACCAGCAGTGTCTTGAGAGTTTTGTTTGTTTGTTTTGTTTTTGAGACAGTCTCTCTACGTAGCTCTGGCTGTCTTGGGACTTACTGTGTAGATGGGGCTGGCCTTGACCTCACAGGCATCTGTCCATCTCTGCCTCTGGAGTGCTGGGACTCAAGTTTCCTATTTCCCACACTCTCTCCAGCATTTCTCGATGACACCCATTCTGACTGGTGTGAAGCGGTATTTCAAAGTAGTTTTCATTTACACTTACCTGGTATCCAGGGGAAATGAGCACTTTTAAAATAGTTCTTGGCCATTTGTTCTTGAAGAAACTGTCTACTCAGTATATTCTACTATTGACTGACTGGCAGTTTTATTATTTCCTGGGTGTCTAACTTCTGCCGTTCTTTGTGAATTCTGCTTGTTAGCCCCTTGTCTGTAGCTGAGACGGCAAAGAGTTCCTCCCATTCTGTGGTCTCTCTGTGTGATCTGATGGTAATTCCCCTCTCTCTGTGCAGAAACTTTTCCTTTTCTTTTTGTTTATTTGTTTTGTTTTGAGACAAAGTTTCTCTGTGTAGCCTGGCTACCCTGGAACTCAATTTGCAGACGAGCCTGACCTCAAACTCACAGAGATCCTCCTGCCTCTGCCTCCCAAGTGCTGGGATTAAGGGTATGCACCACCACAGCCCAACTTTTTAATTTCATGTAGATTCATGTGTCGATTCTTGGGGACAGTTCTAGTGCTATTGAAACTGTTCAGAAAATTCTAGTCTACCCCAATGTCTTGAAGAGTGTTTCCTGTATTTTATTGTTTCTGATTTTAGGGTATTTTAAAATATTTTTTTGTAAATTTTACGTGCATTAGTGTTTTGCCTGCATGTATGTCTGTGTGAGGGTATCAGATCTTGGAGTTACACACAGTTGTGAGCTGCCATGTAGTTGCTGGGAATTGAACCTGGGTCCTCTGGAAGAGCAGCCAGTGCTGTTAACCACTGAGCCATTTCTTCAGTCCCTGATTTTATGTTTCTGATCTATTTCAAACTTATTTTTGTACAAAGCAAAAATGATTAATCCAACTTCGTTTTTTTTTTCAGATGGTTATCCAGTTTTGACAGCATCATTTGTTGAACTGACTCTTTTTCTTCAATGTATGTTTTTGCTTCCTTTGTCAAAAATTAGGTAGCTAGCTGGGTGGTGGTGGCACATGTCTTTAATCCCAGCACCCGGGAGGCAGATGCAGGTGGATCTCTGTGAGTTAGAGGCCGGCCTGGTCTATAAGAGCTAGTTCCAAGACAGGCTCAAAAAAGCCACAGAGCCACAAACCCTATCTCGAAAAACAAAACAAAAAACAAACAAACAAAAATACGTAGTTATAGCTATGTTAGTCTATTCTCAGGTCCTGTGTTTGTCCTGTTGGTCCTCTTATCCATTTCATGCCAATACCAGGCTGTTTTGATCACTATAGCTCTGTAGTATAATTTGAGGTCGGGTATTGCAATACCTCCAACAATGTTCTTACTCCTTATGATTGCTTTGGCTCCTCATGGTCTTTTGTGGTTCCATATAAATCTTTGAATTGTTTTTCTAGGTCTGTGAAATAATGACATTGGAGTTTTTGTAGGTACTGCATTCAACCTGTGGATTAATTTTGATAGAACAGCCATTTTCAAACCAAAATAATTAGAAGTGATAACAGGGACACTATGTTAATAAAGGGAATGATTTTTCAAGGAGTTATAAGAATTGTAAGCATTTATGTGTTGGATAGGATAATGCCATAGAACAAACAGCAAAAGACACAAAAGACCACACAGGTCCTAACATAATAAGAAGGGATTTTAATACCCCCTTCTCATATCTAGATCAGTCTTCCAAACTAAACACAAGTGAAGAAATCTCAGAGCTAAAACATACTCTGTATCTACTGGCCTGCACACATGCGATACACAGAATACCCCAGCAGAGAGGGCTACATATCTTCCTCAGGGTCACATAAACCCTTCCCCAACATCACTTATATCATAGGACACAAATCAAGTCTTAACCAATCAAACATAACTGAGATAATTCTTTGCACCCTATCAGGTCACAGAAGAATAAAGCCAGAAACAGGCAGCAAGAGAAAGCACAATATTTTCATGCAATGCTATCAGACCAATTTATCCACCCACTGGCGTCTGAAGATCTACTTTGAAAGTCTCCACTGCTCTTCACAGCCTCCTTTCTTGTGAAGTGAAAACTCCACAGTAGAAATGGGTGGTCCGGACAGGCATGGAAGCCCACGGCTGAAACCGCAGCACTGGAGAGATTGCTGCAAGGGATGCCATGAGTTCAAGGACAACTTGGGCTACGGGGAGAACCTGTCGAGAAAGAAAGAAATCGAGAGAGAAATGGGGAAAGAGAAGGGGGAGGAAAGAAGGAATGGAGAAAAAATAGATGGAGGGAGGGAAAGAGGGAGGCAGGGAGGGAGGGAGGGAGGGAGGGGATATTCTTTGCTGGGTTTTTTTTAATAACTTGACCTAGATATTAATAAACTTGCAGATGTAAAGTTTACTCCGGTTGTGTGGAGAGGGGTGCCAGGAGGAGCAGGAATTTGCATTGATTGAGTGTGTTTATCATACAATATATACAGTCCTGCTTCCTGGTGATGCTGGTTGAGCAGCATTAATTATCCAATGGGGGTGCTAATTCATAAGTTAACTCATAGTTAACCAGTCGATTTTCACATTGCTATGCAAGACCAAGCTTCCGTTTGTCTCACTATGAGTCCTGACTTCTACACTTCCTATAGCAACTTTCCCATGGCAGACGCCATTAAGCTGACACAATTTGCCATCATTTTTCGAGACAGGTTTTCTCTGTGTAACAGTTTTGGCTATCCTGGCATTCACTTTGTAGACCAGGTTGGCCTCAAACTGACAGAGATCCCCCTGCCTCTGCCACACAAGTTCTGGGATTTAAGGCATGCACCACCACCACCACCAGGCTGTTTTGTTTTAAGGAAAGGAGAAATAACACACTCAGAGCCACTAGCACAGTGCCTGGCACTGGAAATTGTTCAATGCCTGATAAGTATTGTGGTTTGAATGAGATGCGTCCACGTAGTCTCGGGCATTTTAATACTCGGTGCCCAGTTGGTGGCACTGTTGGGGAAGGCTTAGGAGGTACAGCTTGCTGGAAAAAGCACATCCCTGAGGGCTTTGAGGTTTCAGAGCCTCATCCTAGTCTCAATTCTCCCTGTTTCCTAATTGCAGTTTGAGCTGTGAGCTCTCAGTCACCACTCCGGCCACCATGCCTGCCGACTGCCAGGCTCTCCCACCATGAGGGTGATGGGCTCCTGCCCTTGAACGATAAACTCAAATAATCCCTTCCACCAGCTGCCTGGATTATGGTGTTTTATCACAGAAATAAAAATGTTTAGGAGGCAGAGGCAGGTAGATCTCTATGGGTTCAAAGTCAGCCTTTTGTACATACTGAGTTCCTGTCCAGCCAGCACTATACAGTAAGACTCCCCCATCTCAACACAAAATAAAATCCTTGAAAGCCTAGAGGTTACGCATGGCTCGGCAAAAGCATGAACATAAAAAAGGAAATGTAAAAAATGTAAAAGAAGCACACACACATGCACACGCACGCGCATGTGCAATTCCTGTTGAACAGTATTTGCAGATGTAGCTGAGTGGTTTGAACTCTGAGTCTCTGAGAACTGTTATTGTCACCTGTTGCTGTCTCCAAGGGCTGAACGCTCCTTTCACCTCAGTACACAAAGCTTCCCATTTCCGAGAATGGCTGCTGAAATACACTCCCATAAAACAACACACTTACTAAGCGACTGCTGCAACAGACGACTGGAGACACCTCAACCGCCTCTCACTCAGGAACCGGCTCAATAAACCGTGACACAGTCACACGAAGGAACGCTCCGCGGCTATAAACAGAGAATGAGGAAATGCTCTCAGAGATGATAGGGAATAGCTTCCGGGATTTATGGTGAAGTAAAAAAAGCAGGTGTCTCACGGGTTATAAAACATGCTATCTTTTCTCTAAGACTTCTGAGAGCAGCCACTAACTCTTCCGACTTCACGGAATCATTAACCCAGGGCTCAATCCAGAAAGCGAAGGCAGGCTCTACACCAGGGCACTCACGGGCAAAGGAGAAAAACTACATCATCATATAAGCCAGGAAGTTAGCTGTCTGAGGTAATTCAGCATCTACTCTGATTCTTATGTGTATCTCTGTGTGTTTTTTTATTTTTTGACACGACTCTTTTGTTGATTTTTATTGAGCTCTACATTTTTCTCTGCTCCCTTCCCTCCCTCCCCCAAAGTCCCCATGCTCCCAATTTACTCAGGAGATCTTGTCTTTTTCTACTTCCCATGTAGATTAGATCCATGTATGTCTCTTTTAGGGTCCTCACTGTTGTCTAAGTTCTCTGGGATTGTAATTTGTTGACACCAACTCTTAAATAGCTCAGGCTAGCCTAGAGTTCCATAGCCAAGGATGTTGTATAGCCAAGGACGACCTTAAATTCCTCATCTTTCTGCCTCTACTTCCCAAGGGTTGGGATTTTAGACATGTGACACCATACCTCACTTCCAATTATCTTAAAATAAAAATATGAAACCCCATGTATCTTAGAAAAACCACAAAAATACTTCCTTGATACTATCAATCTGGGGCCCAGAGAGATGGCTCAGCAGTTTAAAATGCTTGCTGCTTTTCCAGAGGATCTGAGTTCAGACCTGGGCACCTATGCCAGGCTGCTCACAACCACACGTAATTCCAGCGCCAGGGGACTTAGCGCCCTCTTCTGGCCTCTGCAGGTATTGCCCACAGAGACACATATACCTATAAATAAATAATACAATAAATATTTTTAAGTGCTATGAACTTACTGAAAATAAACAAGAAAAACGAACAATAATGCCAGAACACTAGAAGCTCAGATACAAAACCAATCGGATTCTGTCTACGTTTGTTTGGAAGTTCTAGACATCTTGTTGAAATAAGAGAAACAAATTTATTCAGAGGTATATCAAATGGAAGAAGCAGATCACAAGATCATTTCAAACTCAGATTTCATTTACAAATATATTTACAGATAAGCAGAAAGTTCAGTTGGTGAAGTGCTTGCTGTACCAGCACAGGGATCTGAGTTCAAATCCCAGCCCTCACATAAACATACAGGGCTTGGTGATCTTAGCACAAGGGAGATGAGGCAAGTGGATTCCTGGAACTCACTCATTGGCCAGCCGGCCTAGTCTACTTGGTGAACGAGACCCTGTCTCAAGAGACAAAATGCATCTTGAAATTTCCAGAACATGGTGGAGCAGGCCTTTCATCCCAGAACTCCAGAATTAGAGCCCGGTGGATCTCTTGTGAATTTGAGGGCAGCCTGGTTTAGCCATAGTGAGTTCCAGTATCCAGGGCTACATAGCAAAACCGTGTCTCAAAAAAGGGGTGGAGCTAGAGAGATGGCTCAGCAATTAAAAGCATTTGATGCTCTTCCAGAGGACCCAAGTTCAGATTCCGGCACTCACATGTAACTCCAGTCACCTGTGACTCCAGTTTCGGGGGATCTGACACTGTCTTCTGACATCCACAAGAATCAGGCACGTATATGGTGCATTCACACACATGCAGGCCAACACTCACGTGCATAAAATCAAAATGGATAAATCTTCAAAAAATTTTACTGTGTTTTTTTTTTTTTAACTAAACCACAATCAAGTGTACTGCATCCTGAGTAAAGACACCCAAGGTTGCCCTCTGGCTCCTACATGGACACAACACACACACACACACACACACACACACACATATATATATATATTCATATATATTTATATATATTTGCATGCTTATGTTGAATAAATATTTCCATATCTGAGATTATACCCCTGACCTATGGGGCTAGTTTCCCACATCTTTCAGTATTTCCTGAATGCTTTATTGTGGAGTGTATTTATTTGTTTTTTAAAATTTTTTTATTTATTATTTATACAGTGTTCTGCCTACAATGCACACCAGAAGAGGGCACCAGATCTCATTACAAATGGTTGTGAGCCACCATGTGGTGGCTGGGAATTGGACTCAGGATCTCTGGAAGAGCAGCCAGTGCTCTTCTGAGGCATCTCTCCAGGCCCTATGTTGTGTATTTATATAACAATTTAAAAAAATCAATAAATCTGTTTTACCCATTAATGGCTTGTGTGTATGGAAACCCATTTCAGGGTACATTTCTCACAAAGTGGTGATGTTTGTAATCTGAGACCACGTCCCAACTCACCTCCACCTCTGAACTCTCAAATTGCTCTGCTCTGCCTGGTTGCAGTATTTCATTCAATGGAAAGCTTCGCATCTCTGGATGGGAGACTTCGCATCTCTGGATGAGAGACTTTGCATCTCAGGATGGGAGACTTCACATCTCTGGATGGGAGGCTTCACGTCTCTGGACAGGGGACTACACACCTCTGGAGGGGAGGCTTCACGTCTCTGAATGAGAGGTTTTGCATCTCTGGATGGGAGGCTTCACATCTCTGGATGGGAGGTGTTGTAATAAGATTGGCGGGCTGGGCTGCGTCCCGCCACCTGGCTAGCTTTACCCGAAATAATTACATGGAAACTGTATTTTTTTAAACACTGCCTGGCCCATTAGTTCCAGCCTCTTATTGGCTGGCTCTTACATATTGACCTAACCCATTTCTAATAATCTGTGTAGCCCACGAGGTGGCTTACCAGGGAAGACCTTAACCTGCAGCTGTGTCGGGAGTGAGAATCATGGCGACTGCCTGATTCAGCTTCTTTCTCCCAGCATTCTGTTCTGTTTACTCTGCCTACCTAAGGGTTGGCCTATCAAATGGGCCTAGGCAGTTTCTTTATTAATAAGAAATCACTCCCACATCAGGGAGGTTCTGCATCTCTGGATGGGAGACTTCACGTCTCTGGATGGGAGGTTTTGCATCTCTGGATGGGAGGTTTTGCATCTCTGGATGGGAGACTTCATATCTCTGGATGGGAGACTTCGCATCTCTGGATGGGAGGTTTTGCATCTCTGGATGGGAGACTTCACATCTCTGGATGGGAGACTTCTCGTTTCTGGATGGGAGGTTTTGAATCTCTGGGTTCTACAAAGGCCTAGTCTGGGCTGAGTCCACAGATTGGTGTGAGAATGTACACCAGGAGGAGCCCCCCCCAAACCTTAGCAGCAAAGCTCACTTCCTCCAAAGGTCTTGCCCAGCTGAAAGGGTTCTGACTCACGGTAGGTCCACCAGAAGCTACCCCTCCCCAGTAGGCAGATTTGGAAATCTCTCTGGCAGCTTCCAACTTTCAAAGGACAGGCTTCTACACCCCACTGTTGGGCTGACGGTCATAGCATGGCAACTCCAGCCATCTCTTTCCATGGTTCTCGAGGACCTTGAGTATCTCTCAAGTGTGTCTCCTCCCTTGAGCTCCTGGCATCTTACTCTTGAAGACCACATGCCCACTGCATCTTAGACACATTCCCTGGCATACATGCACAGGTGGCTGCCATGTATGCTGCTTCTGACCTGTGAACCGACTCAAGGCCTTGCACAAACTAGGTTAGCGCTCATGAAGGAGGATAACCTCACCCATGCCTAGTCTTCTCCTTCTCCTCTCTGTGCCCTGAAGTTGTGACACATCCCCTCCTGGGTCTCAGTGCTTCCCAGGAGAGGACTGAAGTGGCCATTTTCGTTTATCTGTCCATCATGATTCCTTAGATTCGTTGTTGATAGTCAACTGTGACTCTCTGCCTGCCGGAGTAAACAACTTGTTTTCCTATGCTTGCAGCTGATCTGAGCAAACAACTTGTTTTGCAGCTGCTCTGAATACGAGACCCTTGGGAGTTCCTGATGGCAGGGGAGTGGTTTCTGGTGGGCTTGCAGCTGAAAGATAGGACATGGCCATTAGTCAAGGAGACCTTATATAAGCTGCCCTGGAACACAATATAGAGAACATTCTTGGAGGAATTCTTTCTCTTCCTCTCT
>NW_004949098.1:843649-849163 GCF_000317375.1 Microtus ochrogaster | reverse complement strand
AGCTAGTTCCAAGACAGGAACCAAAAAAAGCTACGGAGAAACCCTGTCTTGAAAATTAAAAAAAAAAATACTCATTCAATCCCTGGGACCCACATGATGGAAGGACAGAACTGACTCCCACATTGCCCTCTCACATCTACATTCAAGCCATGTCACACACACCCAAACACACATACCAAACAAATAGATAAATGTTAATTCTTTAGTTAAAAATTTAAGTTGATGCTGAGGAGATAGCTCATTCAGTACAGTGATCATGGGCCAAGCACGAAGACCTAAGTTCAAATCCCCCATGCTCATGTTAGATGATGGGCACAGTGGTATATGCCTGTAACCCCAGCACTGGGAGGGCAGAGACAAGAAAATCTATGGAGCTCATTGGCCAGCCAGGTTCACTGAGAGACTGTGCAGAATGATTGCGGAGGATGCCTAGCCTCAACCTATGGCCTCCATACATACACATACATGAACATATGCTCATCACATTTAAGTTAAAGGTAGACTCTTATTTCCCACAGGTCAGGGAACCCTGATGGCTCTTCAAGCTGATGAGGGAGAGGGACTTAATCGGGAGAGGGGGAGGGAAATGGGAGGCGGTGGTGGGGAGGAGGCAGAAATCCTCAATAAATAAATAAATTTAAAAAAAAAGGTAGACTCTTACCAGAGCTAGACATCACGAATAGTTTGGCATGTGTTGTCCCAAACAAATTTGTGACAACAGAGATGTGTTATCGTCCCAAACAATAGTGAGATGGCAGTGATTATCATTGCTCTTGTGGTGGTTTGAAAGAAAATGGGGATGCTCAATCATACCACAAGGACTTGTGCTCAACTAAGTTCATAGCAGCATTATTCATAATAGCCAGACCTGGAAACAACCTAGATGCCCCTCAACCAAAGAATGGATAAAGAAAATGTGGTACATTTATATAATGGAGTATTTTTCAGCAGTTAAAAACAATGACATCATGAAATTTGCAGGCAAATGGATGGATCTAGAAAAAACCATACTGAGAGAGGCAACCCAGACCCAGAAAGACAAATAAAATATGTACTCTCTCATAAGTGGCTTTTAGACATAAAGCATAGAAAAAACAGCCTACAGGCCACAACCCTAGAGAACCTAAACAATAAAGAGGACCCTAAGAGAGACATACATGGATCTACATAGGAAGGAGAAAAAGACCAAATCTCCTGAGAAAATTGGGAGAGTGGGGTCGCGGAAGAGGATAGAAGGGAAGAGGGGAGGGAGGAAGGGGAGCAGAGAAAAATGTATAGCACAATAAAAACAATTTAAAAAACTAAATGCTTAAAAAAAGATTTTGGATTTTTAAAAAGGCAGAAAGATTTCATTACTTTGTGGCTTGTTCAGAAGATCTCTTTTAGGAAGACTTAACAAAAATTAAATGTACATGAAAAAGCAATATGGAAGCCTATAGTCCTGCAAAAAAGTAATTTAGAAGGGATAGTAGAAAATGAGAACGGCCAGGAGATGGTGCATGCCTTTAATCCCAGCACTTGGGAGGCAGGTGGATCTCTGTGAGTTGGAGACCAGCCTGGTCTACAAGAACTAATTCCAGGACAGGCTCCAAAGCTACAGAGAAACCTTGTCTCAAAATAATAATAATAATAAATAATAATAATAAATAATAAAAGATAAAAATGAGTAGCATGAAAGAACATGGGGTATACTCTGGGTGAACGGTTTAAATGAGTATAGGGGAGGGATAAACAGGGCGTAGGCGGTGGCTAGCCAAAACGAAAGATGTATGACTATGTCTGAAAACGAAAATCCACCAGGTCATAAGCTAATTAAACTATATTTTTGAAAAAAGAAAGAAAAAAAGAAAATGACTCCCAAAGGGAATGAATGGTACTATTAAGAGGTGTGGCCTTGTTGGAGTAGGTGTGATCTTATTGGAGGAAGTGTGTCACTGTGGAGGTGGGCTTTGAGGTCTCATATGCTCAAGATATGCCCTGAGGATAGACCACCTTCTGTTGCCTGTACAAGATGTAGAACTCTTAGTTACCTTTTCAGCACAGTGTCTGCCTGCACACCACCATGTCCCACCATGATGATAACAGACTAAACCTCTGAAAATGTGAGCCAGCCCCAAGGAAATGTTTTCCTTTATAAGAGTTGCTGTGGTCATGGTGCCTCTTCACAGCAATAGAAACCCTGACTAGGACAGCTCCCCAGCCTCAGGAGCACACTGATGGTAGCTGTGGTTAAAGAGAACATGGGGACCCGTGAGTCATTTCAATTAGAGGGCATTGGGAAGAACTTACTATGGGGCTTGGGCTTCTGCCAGGTGATCTGAAGACAGGGTGAGAGTTCGGAGAACTGCTTGCATTGGATATTGTCAAGAGGCCGAGTCATTCTGGGACCAGGCAGGTTAATACACCCCGTTTGAGAAGAGGGAGGATGAGTGCAAGGTCAAAACTAGACATGGCCTAAGCCTGCACGTCTTTACATCAGCTGGGGCAGGTGTAACAGGCCTTTTCTTTTGGGACCACCAACCAGCTCCCAAATCATGACACTTCTTATTAGTTATGAATGCTCGTCCTTATCCTATGATTGTCCCACTAGCTCTTATAACGTCACCTGTTTCTCTTCATCTACGTTTCGCCTCGGGGAGTTTTACCTTTCCTTCTGCATATCTTACTTTTACTGCTGCTTCTGTCTGTCTGCCAGCTGCCTGGCTTCTAGCCTCAGGTGTGTCCCTCTTTTTCTCCCTCGTTCACCCTTCTCTCTCGAGAGATTTCTCCTCCTACTTATTCTCACTTCCTGCCAGCCCCACCCATACCATCCTGCCTAGCTATTGGCCATTCAGCTTTCTATTTAGACCAATCAGGAGGGCAAGGTGGAAAAAAAATGTAACACATTCTTATATTGTTAAATAAATGCAGCATAAATAAAAGCAACACACCTTTACACAGTTAAAATAATATTCCTCAGGATAAACAAATGTTTATCTCTGCCTAGTTAGTGCATGCTCACTTCTGTGGTTTGGGCAGTATTCATGTTTGTGCCTGTGTTTAGATGTGGGTGTAGACAGTTTTCACCTTGATCTGTCACTAGCACTGAGTGCCCTTAGCCAACATTGATGTTCTAGCAACTATTCCTAGTTCAACATAACTAGCAGAACTTGAGCACAGGCTAGCTCCCTGCCTTCTGGGGTGCTTCTCCTCCCGAGTTACTGGCTCTTCTTCACTAACCAATGTTGCAGACATGTTTTCATGCCAACACTGAGCCATATTTAACCAGAAATATTTCACACTGAGTCATTGTATTTTTCTGTCAGTCTTGTAATTAATACTAATATGAAAATTTTTAGCAATACATTTCTGCACAGACTTTGGATTCAGAAGACTTCCCCTCTGAGCCTGTTCCTCTGGCTAAAACTGTAGTTTATCCCGGTGTTTCTGTAGTTGAGCTTGGTATGAAAAATGTTTACTATACTATACAAACAAATTAGTGTATGTAAGAACACTATCTTTATTTTTAGCTAAAGCAACTGTTCTTTTATCTTTCCATGTCTCAGTGGATATATATATATATATATATATATATATATATATATATATATCATCATCATCATTTATGCCCCAGCAATGCTTAAGCATGCATGGACAGCCTGTTTATGGTGGTTCTCCAGTTGTTCCTATCCTGGGCAGTCCTAGATGGTTGTGTTATTATCATAACCAAGGTTCCACAGTCTTTCTTTATGCTGTCTGTCCAGAGTTTTTTGGTCCTTTCTCTTCTTATCCCATGCACTCCTCTAAGTTGCTTCCTTGATGATGAGTTGGAAATGACCAGCTGTGTCCTCAACCTGGGGAATTTAGTATGTGGGTGGAAAGAGGTTCAGCTGGTCAGCTAAAGGCTACCACACAAAGAGGAAGAGACCTGGTCAGTCATCCTCATAAACTCAGATCATGAACCCCCCAGAGTGTGTGTGTGTGTGTGTGTGTGTGTATAATATAAATTATATAATACATAAAACTTATAATTTTTATTTGAGGGTCAGAAAAATATTTGTGACTTGAAAATTCACTGCAATGATCTAGACACACATTAGAATCAATTAATCAATTATTTTATTGTTTTTATTGAGTTATACATTTTTTCCACTCCCCTCCCTCCCTCTCCTGTGATCCCCATGCTCCCAATGTACCCAGGAGATCTTGTCTTTTTCTCCTTCTTAGATCCTTGAATGTCTCTCTAAGGCACTCTTTGTTGTTTAGGTTCTCTGGGGTTGTGGCCTGTAGGCTGATTTTTCTTTGCTTTATGTCTAAAGCCACTTATGAGTGAGTACATATTATTTTTGTCTTTATGGCTCTCACTCAGTATGGTTTTTTTCTAGTTCCATCCATTTGCTGCAAATTTTAAGGTGCCATTATTCTTTATCGCTGAGTAGTACTCCATTATGTAAATGTGGAGTACTACTCAGCGATAAATTTATCCATTCTTTGGTTGAGGGGCATCTAGGTTGTTTCCAGGTTCTAGCTATTATGAATAATGCTGCTATGAACATAGGTGAGCACATGTTCTTGTGGTATGATTGAGCATCCTTTGGGTATATACCCAAAAGTGGTATTGCTAATTCTTGAGGTAGATTGCTTTCTAATTTTCTGAGAAATCACCATACTGATTTCCAAAGAAACTATACAAGTTTGCACTCCCACTGGCAATGCAGGAGTGTTTCCCTTACCCCATATCCTCTTCAGCATAAGCTATCATTAGTGATTTTGATCTTGGTCATTCTTACAGGTATAAGATGTAATCTCAGAGTTGTTTTGATTTGCCTTTCTCTGATGACTAAAAATGTTGAGCATTTCCTCAAGTGTCTTTCAGTCATTTGAGATTCGTCTGTTGAGAATTCTCTGTTTAGGTCTGTACCCCATTTTTTATTAGGTTATTTGTTCTTCTGATGTCAAGTTTCTTGAGTTCTTTGTATATTTTGGAAATCAATCCTCTGTGGGATGTGGGGATGATGAGATCTTTTCCCATTTTGTAGGTGACCATTTTGTCTTGTTGACCATGTCCTTTGCTTTACAGAAGCTTCTCAGTTTCAGGAGGTCCCATTTATTAGTTGTTAGAGCAATTATTCTTATTTAGGACATTTATTCTTGGAAAAATAATGTATCTCAGATAGTTTAATTTCTTTGATCAAAAGGGAGAGCAGAAAAGACCCATCTGCAAATAACCAAACATTATTTATAGAACCCAAAGAAAATAAAGGTCTAAGCTGTTGTTCAGAAACCAAGATAGAAAGAGGTTTCTGGAGTTCTGAAATGGAAACACCCGAAAGCCACCTGTTGAAGATTTTCTATGTGGTGGCTTGAATATGAACTCCACAGGCTCAGATAATGAACATCTTAGACCCTGTTGGTGGCGATGTTTGCGGAGATTTGGGATGTGAGGTCTTGCTATAGGAAGTGTGTCCCAGGGGTTGCTATAGGAAGTGTGTCCCAGGGGTTGCTATAGGAAGTGTGTCCCAGGGGTTGCTATAG
>NW_004949098.1:834872-843143 GCF_000317375.1 Microtus ochrogaster | reverse complement strand
GTGTGTCACTGGGGTTGCTATAGGAAGTGTGTCACTGGGGTTGGGCTTTAAGATGGAATAACCTCACCCTACTTGCAGTTCACTCTCCCAACTTTGAGCCTGTGGATGATGAGGATATGAATTCCCAGCTTCCTGCTCCAGGGACCATGCCTGCCACCTGCTGCCATGCTTTCTCGCCATGATGGACTCTTATCCCTCTGGAACCATAGGCCAGAATCTCTCTCTCTCTCTCTCTCTCTCTCTCTCTCTCTCTCTCTCTCTCTGTCATTGCTTTTGCATGTGGTATTTTATCACAGCAACCGAAAGCTCCAGGGCCCATGACTCAGTCATGCAGAACCAAGGCGCTGGCGCTATGTGGGCTCCACAGGAGTGCTCACTCATTCTCTCCATTATCCACTGAGCCAGGTCATCAATGCTTTATTGACTCATTCAATAAATATTTTTTGAGGTCTCTGTAAGGTACTCCTTAGGCAGTACTTGGGACTATGCTAAAGAGCTATGGTTTAGGTTGATACAAAATATAGTTTGGTAAGGAAAAAAATAACTCAAACAGACAAACCAGTGAAAAAGGGAAATGCGTGTTAATTATAAATGCTAGACCGAGAAGGACGTGGAGGCAGTCTTGTGGATTGAATATGAAATGTCCCTCACAGGCTCATGTTTCGGAATACTTGGTGTCCAGCTGGTGGCGCTGTTTGCAAAGGCCATACAACCTTTGGAGGTGGAGCCTTGTGGGAGGAAGTTAATCACTGGGGACCAGCTTTACGGCTTTATCACCTAGCCCCACTTCCAGTGTGCCTGTGTTTCCTTTGTGGGGATGAAATGTCTCTCTGCTTTCTGACTCCCAGGCCCTCCTTATGCTCCTGCTGCCATGCTTTCCTCACCACAATGGACTGTATTCCCAATAAATCCTTTCTTCCATAAGTTGCTTTTGGTCAGGGCTTTTTGTCCCAGCAACAGACAAGCACACCGCATCTACACTGAGTGGTCAAGGTGGGCCTCACTCTAGAAGTGATATTATGAGGAAGGCTAAATAGCTAGAAAAAGCCAGGCTTGCCAAGAATAATGAGCTTAAATGCCAAAAGGAAGGAAAAGCTTAATGTGTCCACAGATGTGATAAATGGTATGTGATGGCTGGTCTTGGTTGTCAGCTCGACTATGTCTGGAATGAACTACAATCCAGAAATGGAGGGCACACCTGTGAGAGATTTTATGCTTTGTTAGAAGGAGGTGAATCCTCTTTTAGTCTGGACCTTTGAAGTAGAAAGGTATGCCTCTGATCCAGATCTTCAGATGGGAGACGGACCTTTAATCTGGGCCACACCTTGCTGGAAGCCTCTATAAGGACCTGGAAGAGGGACGGTTTTGTTGTCTGCTGGGCCTTTCCTTGCTAGCACATCCATTCCTCTGGCATGGAAGCCGACTTCTTCCAGCACATACAGAAGGCCAGCTGAGACACTGGGCCCCATGAGACTGAACAACTACCGGATCCTTGGACGTTCCATTCACAGCTGGTCAGGGTTGGGTCAGTTGTACTGCAGTCTGTAAGTCAGCCCAGTAAATTCCTTTTATATAGAGAGATTCATCCCGTAAGTTCTACGACCCTAGAGAACCCTGACTAATACAGGCTAGTAAATAAATTCCTTGTATATAGAGATTCATCCCACAAGTTCTGTGACTCTAGAGAACCCTGAATATTACAGGCTAGTATGGTGGTTTCTTTGCATGGGAGGGAAGGGGAAAAAAGCGAGGGCAAGTGAATAAGTGTCCTAACCTGTAGGACTCTAGAAGAATGGGTTTGGAATTTCTCCTAAGTGCCATAAGAAACCATAAAAAGTTTTCATCTGAAAGGAATATATTCAAATTTAATTTTTGAAAGATCACTGTCTACATCTAAAATGACTTTAGTAAAATATAACCTTTTTTGTTATCCTTATGCACATTCTGAAAATTTAATTTTTCCCTCCTTGGACATGCATGTGACTTAGGCTTTGCCAATCACAGCATCCCATTTCCTTGAACACAATCATTGGTTCAGTGTAGTCATGTGATATAAGCAGAGCCTTCCTTGTGATTTTTGGTTTGGAGTGGAAGAGTAGCTTTGACATCTGAGATCTGTAACTGAAAGAATATGAAAGCAGCCATCTTTATTTTTTCTTTCCTTTAAAAAAAACGTTTATTTTAGTTGGGCAGTGGTGGTGCACACCTTTAATTCCAACAATGGGGAGGCAGAGACAGGCAGATCTCTGTGAGTTCGAGGTCAGCCTGGTCTACAAGAGCTAGTTCCAGGACAGGTCCCAAAGCTACACCAAGAAACCCTGTCTTGAAAAAAAAAAAGAAAGAAAAGAAAAAAATTTATTTTGTATATGTATGCATGTGTGCACATGCACATGTATGCCAACTATGCATGTAGAAGTCAGAGGACAACTTGAGTCAGTTCTCTCCTCCCATGTGGGTCCTGGAGATCAAATGTGGCAGCAAGTGCCTTTCACCATTGAGTCATCCGAGCAGCAGCCATCTGGTCTACCTCTATAAGTGAACCATTTACAGCTGGACAGAAAGAAATCCAGCAGAACAAGCAGAGGTGACAGACAGTAGGACAGAGAGACCCCCCTCTAATGCTGAATTCTGATTCCAGAGGTTAGTACCTTGATTCCCAAAGTCTTTTCTGCTGTACTGAGAGTATCTTATCCCTGTCTTCTCTACGAAGTGAGCCATGAATTTCTCATTTTACTTAACCTGGACCTTCTTAAAGCCAGGTATGCCAGTGTATATACTTGTAGTCCCAAGACTTTGGGGAACTGAAGCAGGAGAATCACAAGTTCTGGGCCAGTAGGGGTATATATTGAGGTCAAGGCCAGCCTGAGCTATGTAGCAAGATTACTTCAGCATCTCTTCCTTAGATGGATTTTGCTGTGGGACAATGGTCTGTACCCTGTCACTTATATTTTAAATAAATGCTGATTGGCCAGTAGCCAATTGGCAGGAAGAATAGGTGGGGTGACCAGGCAGGAAGTAGAGGCGGAGCAATGAGAATTCTGGGAAGAGGAAAGCGCATTCTGCAGTCATGACCCAGCCACAGAGGATGCAATATGTGACTGCCTCTCCTAAAAAGGTACCGAGCCACGTGGCTAACTCAGTCAAGAATTATGAGCTAATGTAAGTTATAAGGATTAGTAAATAAGAAGCCTGAGCTACTGGGCCAATCAGTTTATAACTAATGTAGACCTCTGTATGGTTCTTTGGGATGTGATGGCTGCAGGACCAGGCGGGACAGAAAATTCAGGCAACAGGATTTCTTGTGTGTGCTCAATCTCCATCATTCTGAGGGAAAATTCACTGCCATCTTGAAACTAGAATAGCACAAAGACTTAGTACATTTGCTTGGTGTGGGGGTCATTCTGTATATGTGTTGCTTTTATTGGTTAATGAATAAAGAAGCTCACTTGGCCTGTGATAGGGCACAGTAGAGCTAGGCAGGGAAAACTAAACTGAACGCTGGGAGAAAAAAGACAGTTATGAGAAGCCATGTAGCCCTGCCAGAGACAGACACTGGATGGAACCTTGTTGGTAAGCCACAATACACAGATTAATAGAAATGGGTTAACCAAAGATATAAGACCTAGCTAGCAATATGCTTAAGCTACTGGCCAAACAGTATTGCAAATAATATAGTTTCTGTGTGATTATTTCATGGTCTGGGTAGCCAGGAACATACAAGTGGCCTCCTACAACATTTGCCCCTTCCACAGGGAAGCAACGATGATGTCTGGCCCCTGGTCTAGCAGAAGGAAACTTTGGCTATAAACACTGCTCAAAATGTTTAAGATTAGAGGGCTAGAAATTTGGCTGAGCAACTAAAGCACTTGCTATTCTTTCAGAAGGCTGGAGTTCAGTTCCTAGCACCCACATCAACCACCTCACAACTGCCTATAACTTTAGCTGCAGTGATCCAATGCCCTCTTCTGGCCTCTGGAGGTACCACATTCACACATGTATACATTGACATACACATCATTTAAAAATAAATAAATCGTGATTTTAATAAAGCCTAGCCATGAGTGGCTAAGACCCATCCAGAAATGGACCAAGACCAGACATCTGCAAAAGGATGGCCCAGTTCCCACTGCGTGGGGCTCACAGTGACTGCACCTGTCATGGCTGTCAAGTGGTTAAGCTATGATGGTATAATAAAGCAAGTTACAATGACAGCATCTACTGCTATAGGTAATGCTTTATTGTCGACACATTTCCTCATTTGCTCCTTGCAGCATCCCTGAGGTAGGTATATCCCCACTTTACAGATGAATAAACCAATCCCTATGTTAGAGTACGTGCCACAGATCCCACACAAACCCACTGCTAACTCCAAACCCAGGGGATTCTTGAGTAGTTCACAGGCTGCTGTCAAGGAAGGTGGAGCATAAAATGTCATCTGGAAAGGACTGCGTCACCACTGGAGTCTGAGGTCCCTTACCAGGGATGGACGAGGCACGTTCACAGGCCAAGACCAGGACTGAGCAGAAGCGAGCACACTGGAGTACGAAGCAAGAAACAAGGTGACAGTGTCTTCAAGCCGTGCAGAGCCTAGCTTCCGATGACTGGAGAGGTGTCGGATCTCCAGCAGCAGCATGTCCAGGGACTGGCCACAGGCAGCAGGGCAGGGAGGGGCTGCCATGGAGCAGCACCTCCAGCACGCAGCCCATGTGGCGATTATGGGCACTCGTCTTTTAACCCCATTAAGGCCTTAAGCTCTGACAAAAGCCATTATACTCCAAAAAACAGACACACATGGACAAACACTTTGCATACCATTTCTAGGAGTCCGTGGGCCCCAGCCGGGGGACTCCTATCTTAGGGCAAGGGTGAAAGCCACCGCCAAATCTACCTTTAACCTGCGTGTATCCCGACACACATTTCCTTCGTCATCCCCCAATCCTTAGAATGTCGTGAAGTTAATTTTAAATGGGAGCCAGGGAAAGAGGGCTCAGCCTCCACTCTAGCCGGGGAAAGTGCAGCAGTGGCATGGCAGTGGTGGCAGCCAGAGGGTAAAGACAAGGAGAGGGATGGGGGCCACGTGTCCTGCTGCCCTTCCCACCCAGAAGGTCACTTTGGGAACTTTGCTCGAAGTTAAAGAAGCTCTGTGGGGTGATTGGGGGTGTGGTTTCCCTCACTGGCTACAGAGGATAAAATTGTATGGGCAGTGTCCCCCATTCCAACCTTCCCCTCTCACCCCCCAAAAGCACCTAGGCACTGGCCCTGCCATTCATGCACACATGGACAGGTCTTCTAGGCACACCAGTGTACAGACAAACACTCTTCCAGGAACAACGGGAAACTGAGATGGGAGAGACCTCAAGGCGGTCAAGGGATCATGCACTCCCCAGAGTCAGCAATCTGGCAAATCATACAGCCACCACAAGGACACAGTTCACACCAGCCCCAGCTACCTCTGTGGTGCTTCCTTCTGTCTGGGGACCACCAGAAAGCAAGTCTGAGATAGATCCTTGCTCCATCCCCAACTGATGGGCCCAAGATAGGAGGCCATGGCAGAAGGGTCACAGGGATAGGTCTCTCATAGGACCCTGGCAAGGTCTGGCTCTCAGTTCGTCTGAGTCTAGAGGACAGACACTGATGTCCAGGTGATCATACAGACTCCAAGACAACTGAGCAGCCATGATCCTCTCCCAGGTCCAGTAACCCTGGTCTTGGTAGCTGCTAGTTCCGGTGACTGCTCATGGGCTAGCAGTCATTTTCCCGGCTTTAGATGGATGTCTCATCACAGGTGGCTAGAGGAGCCCCGGTGAGCCGGATGTGGGCGGGGCTAGAGCAAGAATCGAGCAGGAAGGGTGGAGGGAAGCCACCAAAACCACTGCCCCTCTTGGCCAGGGCCAGGGGCAGCCGCTCATCTTCAGGAGAAGGGGAGGGAGGGTCTTGGCTATAGCTTGTGGTTCCGGAAGCCGGGGCCCCCAGGTCTAAGCCCACTTTGTCTCTAGCCAGAAGTTCCCTCTGACGCCGACGCTGCTGACGGCGACCAATCAGGAGGAGAGTGAGGGACGCCACAAGAACCCCCAGGAGAAAGCCAACCAGTCCAGCCCCTACAACTGTGTGGGCCGGGTTTGAGGGCCCCTGCTGGCTGCCCCACACCAAGCTGTAAGCAGCTACCACACGGGCCGCTCCACCCTCCTGACACTCACAGGCATAAGCACCCATGGCCCCTGGGGTCACCACCACCTCTAGCCCATCCCTTCGGGGAGTGAGTGCAGTTACTCCACTAGGCTGGTGCCAGACACATGATGCCCAGGCAGAGCTGGGGGAACATGGCAGGACCACATGGCCCTTGGTAGCCACTGGAACTTCAAACACTACTGGGTGTTCTGCAGAGAGAAGGCACAGGCACAAAAGACATGAGGTTACTAGGATGAGGGGGCATACGGAAAGATGTCAGATACGAGATGGAGTTGTAGGGACTTTGCCAAAAAGGATTTCCCAAAGAGGGGACGGCCTTGGATCCCTGAATGTCATGCCTTCATGGGTCCAAGCTTTTTGATTAAGTCAAAAGTGAACAGCTTCCTCGCCCCTTTCTGTGTATCCCACCCACAATTCCGTGAGCCATACAAACCTGCAGGCTCTTTTGGACACAAAGATGAGACATCCGCTGACTCTATGTCTTGGACCATCCTACAAAGAAGAGAACATATGGTAACTCTGGAGTTCACACGCGCCTGCATCCTCCTCGGAGCCTCGCGGTACCATGGTACTCCTTACTTACAGCCCCCCATCTTATAAGTCACCCCTGGAGTCAGTCCCCGCCACCAAATCTTTCCTTAATTCCCCTTACATTCCTTGAGGTGTTTGCCCTGTCCAGTTCTATACATATTCCTGCAGACAATCTGTTGGAAAGATGCTTGGTGGGTCTGCCCGAAGAGGAAGAGAAGTGTCCTAAGAAGTAAAATCTACAAAATCTCTATATTTAAACCTGAGTGGCCCAGGGAGGTGACTCAGCCAGTGGGGGCACTGGTTGTGCAATGAGGACTTAAGCTTAAACCCCAGGTAAAAGACTGGGCATGGGGCCAGGCTGGTGGCGCACGGCAGGGCTTCAGAACAGAAAATCTCAGGGTTACTTTGAAAAAGTATTCTGCAAACAGCAGGCCAAAAAAAATTTATTCCATTGAAGGAATTGATATTAAAAATTAACAGCTGAGAATTTAGCTCGGGGAGAATGCCTGCCTAGCATGTGCAGACCCTAGGTTTGAATCAGGTATGAATTATGATGCCTATCATCTCAGCGTGTGAGAGCATGTGCAGACCCTAGGTTTGAATCAGGTATGAATCATGATGCCTATCATCTCGGCGTGTGAGAGGGTGAAGCAGGAGAGATCACGATGAATTTGAGGCCAGTTCAGGTTACATAGAGTGAGTTCTAGCCTGATTATATACAGTGGACTGTAGTGCTCAATTTTTTTTCAAATTGAAAGACACTTATGCAACCTATAAGCCTATGAGGATTGATGGGACTATTTGAATCTTGACTTATACAGGCTGTTTTAAGTATATGCAAATGAGAACATTGAAATATTGGCATGATATTTGATAACACTAAGAAATTAATGATTGGGTATGGCTAGAGTAGTATTATGTATCATATTATTTATTTTGTATGTGTATATGCATGTGTTTGTGTGTGCACACAAATGAACATGCACATGTGTACGTACACAAGGAGGTCAGAGGACAATCTCAGGAGTCATCAGGCAGCGTCTATGGCTTTTTTCCCCTCAAAATGCCCTACACGTGTGCTATGCCCTGACAGGCCAGAAGAGGGCACAGAAGCCCCGGAACGGTGGGCCATCATGTAGGTGCTGAGAACTGAACCAGAGTCTTCTAGAACAGCCATGCTCTTAACTGTTGAGCCATCCCTCCAACACCCATCAGCCCCCTTTGAAAGTGCCCTTGGATGTCAGACATACTCAAAGTTTCATGGATAAAGTAATATGATATCTAAGATTTGCTTCAAAACAACTGAGAGTGAAGTTATTAAAATTTGGCCAGGCAACAATGGTGGGAGGGGTAGGCACACGGAAATTCATCATTGTGGTCTCTCTACTGTTGAATATGCTTAAAATCCCCAAAGATGAAATATTTTCAGGATCGTCTTTATGAGATAGAAAGCCAGCCTGAAATACTCAGGGTGAGTGGGATGTCAGGATTTATTTTCATATGGCATATTTGAGGTCACTGCTGACCTGAAATACTCAGGGTGAGTGGGAT
>NW_004949098.1:821479-834772 GCF_000317375.1 Microtus ochrogaster | reverse complement strand
TGGCATATTTGAGGTCACTGCTGACCTGAAATACTCAGGGTGAGTGGGATGTCAGGATTTACTTTCATGTGGCATATTTGAGGTCACTGCTGAGAGGCAAACGGGTGGGAGAGCCAAAATGAGCAAGAGAAGGTCAATGAGGAGGTGGAAGAGCAGCCCACTGAGAAGTGACCAGGTGGGGGACGGCTCAATGGATAAAGTGCCCTCTGCCCAAACCTGACGGAATGACCCCAGAGCCCACATAAAAGTTGGCCACAGCAGTAAGGTCTGTATCATCCCAGGGATCCCAGTTCACCCCTGCTGACTGAGGAGGAGGAAGAGGAGACAGACTGGGAGGTAAAGACCAGTACTCAAGGTTGTCCTGTGACCCCCACACATGTGTTGTGGAAATAACATAAACTTGCTGGTACTCATATATATATATATATACACACACATACATATACCATATACAAATACATATCACACACACATCATACACAAACACGTGTGTACACATTTCCATCACAATGCATCATATGGACACATAAAGAAGTGACACGAGCTTGGTGGCAGTGGAGGTGGAGGAAGCCAGTAGAGCCATGATACACCCTGGAACCAGAGTCGATATCAGTCGCAGCCCAATGTGAGCAGCATTTGCTGCGAGCACCTGACAGGATGGCAGTCCTCCTACTGAGATGTGCATGTGAGGGAAACCAGAGTGCTTGCTTAAGAATGGCTGTGTCTGAGCTGCTTATGAAGCACTGTGGGGGAGTATGAGGTATGGGTTTGCAGGGAAGTTCTGCAGGGCTGTGGGATGTTATTTTAACTGTGTGGAGATGTAGCATATTTGTTTATGCTGTGGATGCTTTAACTGTGTAAAGATGTGCTGCATTTGTTTAGTGATGTAAGGATGTGTTTCATTTGATTCACCTTGCCTGCCTAAGGCACCTGATTGGTCTAATAAAATGCTGAACAGCCGATGGCTAGGCAGGAGAGGGTTGAGTGGTGAAAATAAGTAGGATGAGAAATCTGGGCTCAAGAAAGAAGGAGGAGGAGAGAAAAAGGGAGAAAGAGAGGGGCATGTCTGGAGCCAGAAGTCAGGTGGCCACCAGACAGACAGACAAGGGAAGCAGGGGAAGTAGGACATTCAGAAAGGAAAAAGAAACCCTGAGGCAAAACATAGATGAAGAGAAATGGGTTAAGTTATAGGAGCTGGAGGGGCAAGCATAAGCTGAGGCTGAGCACTCATAACTGATAAGAAGGCTCCGTGTCATGATGTGGAAGCTGATTGGTGGAGCCTGCTACACTGCAGCTCTGCTTCAGACATGTCTGTGACAATCACAGGAACGAAATCACCTCAGCGGAGTGTAAAAGAAGAATGTAGGACTAAACCATGAGGAATATCGGTGTTCAGCGGCTGGAGGAGGAAACAGCAATCGGCAGGGCGAGAGGAGACCAAAGAAGGCAAGAGGGAGAAACTCCAGCTAGGTGAGGAAGGGCAAGGGCCGGCTCTGCGAGAGCAGCTAGCAGGCTGAAACCGGAGATGTCGTCACCAGCTGACATGGACTCAGTCCCACTGTCAGGGCAGGCCTAGCATTAATTAGGCAGCACCAGACAGACAGACAGACAGACAGACAGATGGACGGACGGACGGACGGACAGATAGACGGATGAGCTAATATGGGCTGGCAGATGAACAAGCAAGTGATGCAGACACTAAACAAGAAGTAGGCACACACACACAGGGTGGCATTAGCAGATGAGACAGGCATATGGGAGGGGTGGAGCCACGGAGGGCAGGCACGAGACCAAAGCAAAGCAGCCCCACTCACCCGCGGTGCTCCCCTGCATGGGCCACACAAGCATCAAGCCGGAAGCTCCAGGCACACACAGGGTCCTGGGCCAGAATACACTCGGAGCAGCTCTGGAGACGGCCACAGTTGCTGGTGTTCACTTGTGTTACCTCGGTAGGGGAGCCCACCAAGAGCCAACCCTACAGAAATGGAGCCAGGAGAGAAAACGCGCTATATCTTCCAGGCCGGACCATGAACTGGCCACAGACTCCATTCTCCCCACCCCCCTCCCGGCTCCTCTGATTCACAACTCACATGGTACAGTTTCATGCTCTCAACTGGCTGTGGATCAGGAAACAAGGCCAGATCTTCCAGGACACTGAGCTGAGCTCCGATGCGCACAGCCCGGTGCATGTGTCCATCCTCTAGAAGGCAGGCAAAGGGCAAGAAAATGGCACGGTTGGCACTGTGCTTGCAGCTCTGATTCCAGTGCATCACAGGGGACTTCCTGAAGTGACAGTATGCATTATGCAGAGAACGTGTTTGATGTTTAGATATACCTGTCCCCAGGTAGAGCACATCATATTCTTTCCCTGAGAGGCTGGTCACCCTGTGGGCCACAACTCTGAGATAGGCTGTATCTGTAGTGACCAGCAGGGGGCGGCCATCAGCTGGGAACACGGGCCTGTCCATGAGCGGGTGGTCTCTGATGAAGGTGAGCACTCGATCAGGCAGGGAGAGTGAGGACCCAAACTGTTGGAGTTTCATGTTGTTGGTGATACACTAAAAGAGACAGGTCTGGGTGACAGTGTGTCTCAGGGAACAGGGAGTGTCAGGGGTGTTTAGCACGATGCTTGTCCTTTGTGATGGCAAAAATCAGGCCTGAGATGAAGACCTGCCCCGCCCTCTCACCTCTCCAGGTCTGGGCTGGGGCACCTCGTTGTCCATGACAGGCAGTCCTCTGTTGCAGTCATGCTTTAACTCTCTAAAGGGACCATTCAGCACTGCCCGAATATCTTGGGGTCGGAAGGCACACACAGCGGAGATGGCAGCTCCTTCCCTGGAGGAGTCACAGATTGGAGCCAGGTATCTGGAGAGGGCTAGGTGACAGCAACTCATGCCTTATCAAATGAGGTCATCCCCGAGAAACACACGGGAGCCATGCAGCTGAGAGAAAGAGAGTCCGCCGGCAGTGACCACACCAACTCCGCAGACCTCCCGCCCCGTCACTCTCACCCACACCAGGATCCCCCTCACCACTGAGAGGAAAAGATGCCATAGAAGACGGGAGTCCCCGCTCCAGGCTGAGGTCGGAGCTCTGTCATATCCTGCAGGACCCCGGAGGCCTGGCCATGCTCAGGCCCTGGACACAGCAGGTCGGCCTTTAGAAATGTCGTCCATCTCTGTTGAAGGGTCTTCCGGCCCCCTAGGTCCCCCTGGGGTGACAAGAACACAAGGAACATTTTTCAGAAGATCAATATTAGGCAAAACGTGTAGGTCAACCTTCTAGTTTCCTCCCTGACTTCACAGCACACATGGACAGATGAGAAGACAGACATACAGAGAAGGAAGAACAGACATAGAGCCTGAGAAGCCGGGGGTAATGAGATGCAGAGGCAGACAGGATTGTGATAACAGCGACAGAGACAATGCCAGATGAGTACAAAGAACCGTGACCTCACGTACTCCTCTTACAGGAGTGACATCAGTTATTACATAAATTCTATATGTGTGTTTCAAAGATGCTAAAGAATAAACTAGATCACAGAGGCAGGAAGTGGTGCGGCAGGACTTGAACCCGGGACCATCATCAGCTCCTGCCTTGAACTTCTAATGTAAACCAACCTCCTGTATAGACTGTGTGTCACAAGGAGAAGTGTGAGGGTAGAGACGGAGCCCTCTCCCTCACATTCCTCAAGCTCCAATGAAAGAAGCCTAGGTAGGGAACAGAGCAGAGGAGACAGGCAAAGCAGACCCAGAAAGGAGAAGACAGAAGGACAAACGCCAGCAGATGACACACAGCCAGGACAGAGAGCTCACCGCACACACTCGGGCCACCCGCGGGACCTTGATGCGCTCGTATGAGTTCAGCACTCGGGAGGTCTCCGTGAAGAAGAAGAAGATCTCATCATCTCCATCTTCATCCCCCCACTCAGCCGGACTCAGGACCATAGCAGCGACAAAGGCTGGGGCTGAAGAAAGCAACGACCTCAGATCTTCACAGACAGAGCCTGGGGCTACCCAGCCTCCCCCCCACCCGACCTGTGCCGCAGGCGGCCCTGTCCCTCTCCCCACCATTAAGCCAGGATGACAAGGTCTCTGTTCGAATCCAGTCCTCAGCACGGCCCACGGCTCGGGAGATGATCGGCTCTGTGCCCAGGAAGTTTTTCACAGTGGCGGTGTAGAGGACGCCCCCTGCAGGGCGACAGGGAGGAGACCGCCGTCAGAGACACACACCCAGAAGCAGAAGCGGTCACAGGCAGAGCATGGGACAAAGCAGAGCAGCAACACAAGCGACTGAGCACCCACCAAATGTCATCACAGGGGAGCACCTGCCTTACAAAAAAAACGGGAAAGGAAGCGCTGGAGTAGGAAGCCCACACTGAGGAACTGCCAGAGAAACTGTCTTGTACAACAGGAGCAGAAAGGCCTCTCTAGGGGACGCTGGGGGTCGCTGCAGTAACCTGGTGATAAGCTGACTGTCCTGAGACTCCCCAAGAGGAGGCATTTGCTTTGCAGCAAACCCCATTTTTACTCAAGTTGTCCACGATGGAGCAGTCAGGGAACCTGTGTTTTTTTCCGCTGGGTATGCTAGTCTGGGACAATTCCCAACTAAAGAGCACGCGGGAATTGCTTGCGGACTTGATCACAGGGAAAGTGTGTCCTCAGGCCCAGTGACTAACTGTAAAATCGGGACATTTCAAACAAGCAGTGGTTATTCTGATGCAAGTGGCTCAAGGTGACTTTGGGAAATGCCAACCCAGTTTGATGAGAAGATGCTCCAGGCAGCGGGGACAACAGAAGAGTGGGCTCTTCTTCCTCCCCGTCCCGAAACAGCTGCAAGCACTCCAGGGTAGTAGTGGTAAGGGAATGAAGAGACCACAGATGCTTTGGTTCAGAGGAGACCGACAGCTCTGTCACCATGAGTAACAAGGGCAAAGCCCAGACACAGGAGTAAGAAAGTGGCTGAGGGCAAAAGAAAGTCATGGGCATCTGGAAGGTCTCAAGCACCAAGGGCAGTCTGGAGAAAGCAAGGTGGCAAGAGCCCATCAGCTACTGTGCACAAGGCACGGTGCTGAACACATCACTGTCCTCACAGACTCCCACCAGGGAAAGGAAGACGAGCACATGTCCAGAGACCAGAAGTCTTGAACTAGTGGATGGAGGTGGGCACAGCGGGCAATCCAGCCATATCTACCTAGGGTTGCAGCATCTTTGGAAGGGTGGCAGGGAAGTACCAGGCATTGAAACCAGGACCCTGCATAAGCCAAGCAAGCGCTCTACCAACTGAGCTGTATCCCCAGACAGCCCCACAGCACCTCTGAAGAATAAAATTTGCTGGTTAGAGCAAGATAGGAGAGATGCGAATAGAGGAGCCGTTTCCAGGAGCACGGTGGCTTCTGGGTCAAGCACGAGCGCAGAGGTGAGACCAGAGGCATGGAGATGAACACTGTTTGTGAAGTGTGCTCTGCCATGCCAGGAAAAGTGGTCTTTATCCCACACAGAAGAATAGAACTACAGAGCTGTTTTTAATGGGGATAGTAACAATCAATTTTTTGGTTGTTAAGAAGATAACGAGGGCTGGAGGTGTAGCTCAATGGTAGAGCATTGACCTAATAAAGCCAAGGTACAGGGTTAGAACCCATAGTGATGACGACGACGATGACAACAGCAACAATGACATGGACGACAATCTAGTCCTGGTGGTGTGGATCTGTACTCCCAGCAGTAGGGAGGCTGACAAGAGGGTGACAAACTGGAGCCCAGCCTGGACTACAAAACAAGCTGCTGTCAATGAAGAGAAGGAAGCCATGGTAGTGTATGTCTTTTGTCACAGTGCTCTCGAAGCCATGCAGACAGATCTCTGTGCGTTCAAAGCCAGCGTGGTCTACATACCAAGTTCTAGGACAACCAGGGTTACACAGAGAGACCCTGTCTCAAAAACAAAACAGCAACAACGAAGATGGTTCAGCCATTAAGAGCACAGGCCGCTCTTACAGAGGACCTGTATTTGATTTCCTGCACCCACACATGGAGGTTCACAGTCATCCTTGGACTCTAGACTCGGAGGATCCAACACCCTCTTCTGGCCTCCTTGGGTACTACAGGCATGTAGTACCCAGCCATACGTGCAAAACACACATTCACGTAAAATGAAAATGGAAAAAGAGAGGGAGAAGAAACCATTCCTACATTAAATTCACCGTGTGATGTTTTTACTTGTGGATTCATTAAAAGAAAGTGATTTTTATGTTTAAAAAAGAGAAGAGGAGGAGGAAGTAGAAGGAGGAAATGGGAAAGGGGATAAGGAGAAAAGACAGAAAGAGAGGAGGCAGAAGAGGAATGACAGCGACAAAGACCCATTCACCCAGCTCAAGAAGAGTGGAAGTTCTGAACAGGCAGAGAGAATAAAGGGGACAGGATAAGAAGATATTCCTGAGGTAGAGTATGTTAGGAAGATATGAGCATGAATTGAGATAAGAGAAATGAAAGAATAAACTAAGATAATTTCTCTATGGCTTATCACCCATAAGTAACCAGGACAGGAAACAATAGAGGAAGAGCCATGAAGAAGGTAGCTGGAGAGGAAGGACATTCACTTCTGGACGTGCTAAGACAAAGGGGCTTTCAAAACAGATGTGAGAAACACAGCCAGAGCCAGCACCTGGGACTCGGTGCACATCATGTTTAGGCCCAGTAGGAACAATACAAAGTGCTAAGCAGAAAGGTAAACAGGTTAGGGTGCCCTTGGGAACACTACATTTTAAAGGAGAGGATTCTGCGGGCAGCTAAGGGGTCAGAGCAGAGAGCCAGGAGAAGCGAGGCAGAAACTTTAGCAAGGGATTGAAAGGGTTTGTGCTAGCCAGGGGATGCAGGAGGGCAGGGTCACGCAGAAGGAGGAGATACTTTAGTAAGGGCTTGAAGGGGTTTGTGCTAGCCAGGGGATGCAGGGGTGGGGTGGGGCAGGGTCACACAGAAGGAGGAGATACTTTAGCAAGGGCTTGAAGGGGTTTGTGCTAGCCAGGGGATGCAGGGGGATGAGGGGATGGGCAGGGTCAAGCAGAAGGAGGAGATTCTTGAGCAAGGGCTTGAAGGGGTTTGTGCTAACCAGGGGATGCAGGAGGGCAGTGTCAGGCAGAAGGAAGTCAGACACCCCAGGCCGCAGATGCTCCAGAAAGGCTATTTGCTGTTATCAGTGGCCAGATACCCAGCCTAGACACAATACTCAACGCAGACTGAAAAACAGCCAGGAGGCCTGGGAGACACGTGGGTTGAAAACCTTGTGGGGTAGGGATAAGAAGGGGAAATTTTCACTACTTGAGATTTCAGAAAGGGTTTCAACCTCAGAAGATTTCGGTTTGAACTCTGACTACCTACTAGATAATAGGATCTTGGGCAAACCAACTTTCCTAAATCCCAGATTCTTCCAATGCAGAATAGAGAGAAAGCCACCTCTACTCAGAATTAATGCAGATGCTAGATAACAACCACAGAGCCCGAGTGAGAGTCTGACACATGGCAGGCATTCCGTACAATCAGTTACAGCTCCTTGTGAAACTTCAGAGACATATGCTTGACTTGCTGCTAGTAGAGGAGGGGCAGCTGTCAAGTGACACCCCAATCCCTCCCAAAGAAGTAGAGAAAAGAAAACTCAAAAATTAGTCATAGGTCCCAGCAACAAACGGAACCCGATGTGACCCAACTCTCTGGACTCCACTTGTAGGTGGAGAGAGAACTGACACAGAAAAGTTGATTGAAAAATGGTCCCCAAAGCCGGGAGGTGGTGGCGCACGCCTTTAATCCCAGCACTTGGGAGGCAGAGGCAGGCAGATCTCTGTGAGTTCGAGACCAGCCTGGTCTACAAGAGCTAGTTCCAGGACAGGCTCCAAAACCACAGAGAAATCCTGTCTCGGGAAAAAAAAAAAAAAAAGAAAAATGGTCCCCAGTCAGGCAGTGATGACACCACCTTTAACCCCAGCACTTGGGAGGGAGAAGCAGGTGGATCTCTGAGTCCAAGGCTAACCTAGTTTACAAAGCAAGTTCCAGAACAGACAGGGCTACATAGAGAAACCCTATCTCAGAAAGAAAAAGAAAAGTGGTCCCACGAACAGCATACACAGAAGGCTCTAAAAGCAAACCTCCGGCAGAAGCTGTGCCATGGCTGTCCTGAGAGTGGAGGATAAAAGGGGACAGGTGTGCATATTTAGAGAACATGTCTTTAGGGATCAAGGTGATTAAACATTAATGGAGAAGAACCACAGACATGCACGCAAAAGCCTAGCTGTCCCTGGAGGTAAATGGTCCCAAAATGCTGTAAGGGATCAATACCCTGTATATCTAGCAACACTGGAACCTGCAAGTGCAGAGAACTGTCGCTCAGGGTGGAAAAGAAAAGGGTCACTGACACTATGCCACTGAAGAAGGGACAGACACTCGGGGGACAGGAATGGAAGTAGCAGGTATCCAGGTGCTTTGGGAGAATCAATGGGCTCACCATGGTCTCTAATAAACACAGAAGGGACATCAACCACACAGGCATGAAGACCTGAGGGGGTTTCAAGGTCAGCCTGATCTACATAAGGAGTTCCAGAGCAGCCAGAGCTATATAGTGAGACCCAGTCTCAAAAACAAACAACAACAACAAAACCAAAAGAGCCTGTGGTCTGGGGGTAGAACTCAGCAGTAAGATGCTTGCAAAAGTCCTGGACTCTAACCTCAGAACCAAAACAAATGACAATTAAAAGCTAAAATGCAAAAGAGAGTGATGAGGTGACCACGGCACAATGACCACAGTACTATGTAGAGGTTAGTGAAAAAGCTGATTATAAAACAACACTGGGGATAATTCAGTCCTATTTTTATAAAACATTTAAATATATCCATAGAGAGGAGCTGGGGGGAGCACTCAGCAGATAAGAGCACATCGGTGCAAGCATGAGGACCTGAGTTCAGACCCCTGGCACCCACATAAAAAGCTAGCATGATTGTATGCGAGCCTGTAGTCCCAGCACCACATGGGACAGAAACAGTGGGATCACGGGAGCTTGCTGACCTTAGCCCCAGGTTCCATGACAGGCCCTGCCTCAAGGGGACAGAGCAGAGTAACAGAGTAGGACTTCTGGCATGCTCTGGCAGCCTCCACACTTGCATACAAAGGGACTCAAACAGATGTGTGCACACACCACACCACACGTAATGTGTGTATGCATGCATGTGTGTGTATGCATGTATATGTATGAATGTATATGGTCTTCAGACAGATTATTGAAGACGGTATAACTACAGTGTTTATGATGTTTGTGTTCTGACTAATGTTATTAGAAAAAATGTTTTGCGTTGGGTTTTTGGAAAAAGGATCTTCCTGGGATGGCCTTGAACTCTTGATTCTCCTGATATTAACTGCACCCCCACCAAGTGCTGGAATTTCCAGTTTAAACCACCTTCCTAGTTGGACTGTTTTCCTTTGGGGGAAGGGGTAAAAAGGGTTGAGACAGCATCTCATGTAACCCAAGCTAGCCTCACACTTCCCATGCAGGGAAGGACAACCTTGACTTTCCTGCCTCCACCTTCCAAGAGTCTAAGATTAAAGGTATGTACCTCTATACCTGGATAGTTTTTTTTTAAAGAAAGTCTTTAAAAGTATTGTAGTCATTGTTGATTTTTTAAAGTTATCATCTTTTACTTTCATAACCCAGAAATTAACACACTTTCATTTCTAAAATCAAAAAAAATTAAAAATATATTGAAAGTCACAAAAGATGAGGGCTCAAAGCTGAATAAAACATATAACCGTATATGTAACAGGTCCCTGCTTGTCCGGGTGGCCTGTGGACACAGGTCTCAGAAGGATCAGCCACCCTAAAATTAACAGGCTAGGTTGTGCATCCAGCAGCAAGTATCCATTACACCATTGGAGTTTCAAATTTCCATCTGGGAGGCTGGAGAGATGGCTCTGTGGTAAAGAGCAGTTACTGATCTCACAAAAAGCTTGGGTTTGATTCCCAGCAACCCCATGGTGGCTCGGTTTCAGGGGACCTAATGCCCTTTTCTAGCCTCTGTGAACACCAAGCAAGCACACTGCACACAGACATACATTCAGGAAAAACACTCACACACATAAAATAAAATAAATCTAAAATAATTTAAAAATAAACAACACATTATCTTCTTTTGAAGCCTAGGATGGCCTTGAACTCCAGGTCCTCTCAAAATGCTCACTTTTATAGGAAATTAATACTAGGGATTTTCTGTTTTTTAAAAAAGATTATGAACGTGCTCTAGTTTTCCTTCATAAGATCAGACTCCTTCCTTCCTTCCTTCTTTCCTTCCTTCCTTCCTTCCTTCCTTCCTTCCTTCCTTTTCTTTCTGTTCCTTTTTGGACATGGTCTCATGATGCCCAGTCTGGCCTAGAACTCATTATGTGGCTGAGACTGGCTTTGAACTCCTGATCTCCCACCTCCTCCTCCTCCCTAGTGCCAGGATGACAGGTCTATGCTACCACATTCTGCTGGCCAGACAGTCTTTCGAGATGGACAGTTTCGATTCTATCAAACGTTTTCCACTTCCTTATCTAAGAATTAGGTCACCGGTATACCTTTCTTCGGCAATCTATTTGTAAGACACAATTGGAGAGATCCTGTGTTTACCCCTTATTGCTCTCTATGGGGCATGCAGGATCCTATGCCCGCCATGTTTCACTGTATGCTTGGTTATCCAGGAGTAGAAGGGGATTAAAAAGGTCGGATTTGACCTAAGATGTTGGCGGCAGCTGTACACCTGAACACTTTCAGGACTTCTTGGCAGAAGCATTACCACCAGCAGGGATGGTCCTGGAATCCATAAAAGAAAAGGTACTGGACAGGTTTTAAAAAAAAAAAAAAAGAAAAAAGCAGTAGCAAAAGCTTCGGGTCACTGTCACAGAAACCTGACTCAAAATGCTGTAGGAAAGACCAAAGGCAATGGGCTGCCTGGGTGAGTAGTGGTCTCTGAGATCAGGGAGAGGGCTGGCTGGTGGGTAAGCAGATGGAGATGATGAGCTAATGTCGGGCGTGATGGTTGTGAGATTCTTGAAGCACAGTTGTCTGAAAGGCAGCTGGATGTGTTCTCCATCCAGGTAAGGTCTGGGAGGCAGGTAGGGAACCAGGAGCCCTCAAAATGTAGTGGAGGAAGAAGCCACAGGGTTGGCTGAGATCATGACCATGTGGAAGAGAAGAGGCTTCTGGGCGGAAGCCAACCTTCAAAGAGCACGCATAAAACAAGGGAACTGCCAAGGACTCACCAATGAGTTCAGGCTAATGTGGATCGATTGCCAAAATAGTCACATTTTTCCTAGAATAAGAGTCACAAATGAAGACACTGAGATGATTTTGCTAATTTTATCTGACTACAGTACAGATAAATGTCATATTTCGAAATTGAACTTGCAGCTAGACATGGTGGCCTATGTCTGCTATCTCAGCACTCGGGAGACTGAGGCAAGATCTTGAGCAGGAGGTCACAGCCAGCCTGGGCAACAGAGAGACTTGTCTAAAAAAACAATAACAACAATAATAAACCCTAGAATTATTAGGTTTACCCAAAAAGAAATACAAGTACCAGTAACAAGACAAGCTGTTTGACATCTCCAGGAGAAATGCCAATCAAAACATAATCAGGGCCTAGGGTGGTATACATCTTTAATCTCAGCACTTGGGAGGCAAAGGCAGGCTGAGATCCCTACAAGTTCAAGGCCATTCTAATCTACTTAGCCAGGTCCATGCCAGCAAATGAAACATGGTGAGACCATGTCTCCACCCCCCCCCAACAAAAAAAAAAGAAAGAGGAAAAGGAAAGGAAAAATACAAATCAAATTGGACTTTAGATAAGAATTTTTAATTAAATAATAATAAAATAATAACTTTCAATGAATAAAATAAACTTAAAATGAAGCTTGCCTCCTTAAGCTATGTCCTAATATGAATTTTCCTCCTGCTGAAACAAAGAAGCTCTCCAGAGACTCGCACATGCCTAAGGAATATTGCTCTGAAGAAAGTACACTTCGTGCTCCTCCTTCATGTCTCTTGTCTTGGCACCAATTCCGCAGACTCTAGCAATGTTTACAACAGCTACAACTCAGAAATCCTTCTTAATGACCCCAGTTCAGCAACCAGTTCAGAGCCAAGAAAAATATTGACTGAACCGCTTTATTCAAACATGAACTAGTACAAACAAGGTCTCATCGGTTCCAACAGTAGATGGTGATAACCAAGATGTCTGGATGCTGTAGCTTTTCATCTCTCTGCTTGCTTTCAAACACAGAATCACCAACCACATTACTGGAGAGTGATTTAATCTGTTTATCTTTTAAGACTTTCCCTAAAAATAAACTTCTACATAAGGAAAAAAATTCACATTTATAGTCCAAGTCTCAACTTTTGTTTTATATAAAATATTATACAAGCTGGCATGGTGGTGCACACTTTTAATCCCAGCATTCTAAAGCCAGAAGCATGTAGAGTTTTGTGAGTTCAAGACCAGTCTGGTCTACATAGCGAGACCCTGTCTCAAAAATAAATTAATAAGCCAGGTGTAGTTAGGGCGGCCTTTAATCCCAGCACTCAGGAAACAGAAGCATGGTGATCTCTGAGTTCAATGACAGCGTGGTCTACAATGTGAATTCCAGAACAGCCAGGGCTACACATAGAAACCTTGTCTCAAAAAAAAAAAAAAGAAAAGAAAAAGAAAAAAGAAAAAAAAGAAGAAGAGGAGGAGGAGATGGAGGGAGGAAGGAAGAAAGGAAGGAATAAGTAATAAAATTTTATGAAGAGTCCAAAAATTTAAGTAAAAATATATTTTATGATAACCTTGGCAACAAGTATCAGGAAGAAAGAAGAACTGTGATCCATGAGAACAAACCCCAGATTAACCAGCTGGGAAAGGTAGACTGACTTTGAGCCCACTGACACCAACCACTAAAATAAGTTCCAAATATTCAAAGAATTAAATCTAAGGGAACTTTTTAAAAGAGAAAAATGGTTATCTGGTCTTTTTTGTTTTTAAGAAGAACTAAGCTTTAAAAAATATAAAAATCAGAAGCCAAGTGTGGAGCTACAAGCCTTGAATCACAGTCCAGGGAGGCAGAGTCAGGCAGAGCTCTGTGAGTTTGAGGCCAGCCTGATCTACATGGTAAGTTTCAGAACAGTTAGGGATGCATAGAAAGACTCTGTCTCTAAAATAAAATAAAATAAAAATCAGGGCTGGAAAGATGGTTCAGTGGTTAAGAGCACTTGCTGCTCTTCAAGATGTCCCAGGTTCAATT
>NW_004949098.1:816528-821379 GCF_000317375.1 Microtus ochrogaster | reverse complement strand
ACTAGCTCTGTAGACCAGGCTGGTCTCGAACTCACAGAGATCCGCCTGCCTCTGCCTCCCGAGTGCTGGGATTAAAGGCGGGCGCCACCATCGCCCGGCCCCAGGTTCAATTCTAAGCAGGCACATGGCTGCCCACAATCAGACATAACTCCAGTTCCACAGGGTTTGATCCCCTCTTCTGACCTCTGAAGACAACAAGCATGAACATGTCTCACTGGCACACACGTAGGCAAAGCACTCATACACATAAAATAAAACAAAGAAATCAAACACATGCACACACACAGACACACACACGCACACACACAGACACACATGCACACACACACGCACAGACACGCACACACACACATGCATGAACACTCACACAGACACAGACACACACACACACACGCATGCATGCACACTCACACAGACACAGACACACACACACACACACACCCCACAGAGGAAAAGGTGTGAGTTGGAGTACTAATGCCCTATCTCAACTGAGAATTTACCCAAGAAAAATAAGAACTATAACATCAAAAAAAAAAAAGAAGTTCAACTTCACCGGCAGTCAAAGAAACACAAATTAAAACCACGTGCCACTTTCGGTCTCAGATTAGCATAGATTTTCTTAAATGACAACAATATATTATGGCGAAATTAATGTGAGAAAAAAGGCAGTGTTTGAGGGAGTCTTTTTTCTGGCTTTTTCTGCTGGCTTAGGGTGTGAATTGGTACACCCCATCTAAACTTCAATTAGCATCTGCTAATGAGCCATAACATCTCACAGCCTTTGACGTGGTAATCCATTTCTAGGAATCCTGAGATGAGCAAAACCGAGGACAAACATATGCATATACGTGTTCACTATAGCAATATGGATAACACTAAAAACTTTGAAGGAAGCATAGAATAACAACAACTTGAAATTATTTAATCAACTTACAGCATTCTCAGAAGATGAAGAGTATAATGCCATTGAAAACTGTCTTCACTATGGGCATAGTGGCACATACCTTTAACCCTAGCACTTGGAAGCTAGAGGCAGGTGAGTCTCTTTGAGTTCAAGGCTAGCCTGGTTTACAAAGTGAGTTCCAAGACAGAGCTACATAGTAAAACCCTGCCTCAAAGAACCATAAATAAAAATAAATAAATGAATGAATAAATAAATAAATAACCAAGCAAGCTAATGGAATAATTATTTTTTTAAAAAAAATGTCTTCACAAAGTACTTTTGGAGGCTGGGGACAGCTCAGTCAGTAGAGGGCTTGCCTAGCACACACATCGCCTGGGTTCTGTCACCAGTGTCGCTAAGACAGATACATACCTCTCCTTCCAGCCTTCAAAGGTGGAGACAGGAGGATCAGGAGCTCAGGCTCACCTCTAGCTACATAGAGAGGTTGAGGCTAGCCTGAACTACATGTTACTTTGTCTCAAAATAACAAAAAAAAAAAGCATTAAAAATCATATAGAAAGTTCTACAAACTAAAGTTACATGGCAAAGTTCAAAATTAGATTCAAGCTGGAAGTTGAGTGGTTTAAATATTACATAGTACACCTAAGATTCTATTCTGGCCCTGCTTGTTCTGCACTGTCAGGAGGAGACAGCTGGCTTTTCTCCGACTGTGGAGAGTCTACATGGAGTAACGTCCCCTAAAATACGGGTTATGTAGTACAAAAGTAATCTGTTCTCTATGCCGATGAATTCGTCATTCTCCAAAAGAAGTTTGGGCGGGCTCCACACTTGAACAATTGCAGGTGGTTCCCTCAAAGGAGGCAACGAAAGGAACTGAAAAACAGTCGTTCCTCTGAAGAACAAAGGACGAGCCGACGAACCGCGTGTAAGGGTATGCGGGTGTGTGGACACATTTAAGCTGGAAAGGAATATCCTAAAACACCGGCAGTGGTTTTCTAAGCAGAGATATTCTAGAAGTACATTAAGTGATGGCCTCAAGATGCATGGGGCCATTTACACCAAATTGAATTCAACTTAATTTAAAATTTCCTCATTCCCTTGCAGTAGTCACATTTCAAGGGCTTAACAGCCAAGGTAGCCAGTGGCTACCAGATCAGACGAAGATCCAGGTCATTTCGGTTATCACATAAAGATCATTTGGACGGTGCTATTCTATTTTTTTTTGTTTTTGTTTTGTTTTGTTTTTGTTTTTTGAGACAGGGTTTCTCTGTGGTTTTGGAGCCTGTCCTGGAACTAGCTCTGTAGACCAGGCTGGTCTCGAACTCACAGAGATCCGCCTACCTCTGCCTCCCGAGTGATGGGATTAAAGGCGTGCGCCACCACCGCCCGGCTTGGACGGTGCTATTCTAAATCATGCTCTTTCCAGATGTATTACAATATGCACTGCAGTCAATTCCTCTTACAAACGGGGCGGGGTAGGGATGCTGTAAGAGAAGAAAACGGGGTCCACAGAAAAAGCAATCACACTGCAAGTGCGGGAGGGGGGGCACATTCTCTGGAGAGGAGCCTGCAGGAAATCGTATCCTGTGGGGACACAGAGCAGTCACAGGTACTCAGGGGCCATCACAAAAGGCTCAAGGGAGACGTGAGTGTAGTAGACATTCCAAGGGAAGACAAGACATAGAAATTCAAGCAGCAAGGGTGGGGAAGGAGGTCGTTAGGGCCAGAATCACCGGTTCTTGTCTCTCCCCACTCACCAGCCATTACAGCTGCTGACCGTTGAGCTGGCTCAAAAGGACATTTCCCCCGGCCACTCTCAAGTCTTTCAACCTGCTGGAAACTGGACACATCCTACAGACCAGAAGGGGGTGGGGCAGGTGGTTTAGGGTTCATGGGGAAGGTTCATGGTGAGAATGAAACAGAAGATCAAATGGAAAAAAAGACCATTTCCATTCACCCCCTCTCCCCACTCTCGCCCCCATACCCAGTCACCTTAACCCCGGTCCCTCCACCCGCTCCTTTTCTCTGCGTTCCTCCCCTTTGCCCTCGACCCATCCCCCACACTTCCTCATGAAGGCATACCTAAAACAGGCCTAGAAAATACCACGAGGCCAGTCATCGGTCTCTCCTCAGTAATTCTGGAGTTTGTAACTACCTGGATGTGCTACAGCCAGAGAGATGGAAAGGGGCAGACAGCCTTTTGAGGGTTGGAGCTCTGAGGAAGGGCAAGGAAAAGCGGAAGTCACAGAAACCAGCTAAAGCCCAGGAACTTAGAGAAAACAAAGTATCATTCTTCCTCATGGAAGACAGGGTCAGGTCCCACATCCAAGCAGAGAAGGAAACTGTAAAGCCAATGAAGAATGACCCAAAGCTCAGAGGATGCTCTGAGGGCTTGCTAGGCAAGTACTGTCTTCTCCCAGAGACCTCCAGAGGGGTGGAGGTGACAGATGAAGAACTGCCATCAGGGCCAGTCACAAGTGATCTTAGTCTAGCCTAGAGCACTAAGAGAGGGTCAAGCTAACACCTAAAAGTGGAAA
This sequence comes from Microtus ochrogaster, assembly GCF_000317375.1. Taxonomy (NCBI): domain Eukaryota; kingdom Metazoa; phylum Chordata; class Mammalia; order Rodentia; family Cricetidae; genus Microtus; species Microtus ochrogaster. The sequence goes on along the minus strand of NW_004949098.1, from coordinate 817,938 downwards.
TGAACGGTTTCACTAGGACTCAGAGGAACATTACTGTAGTTGGCTTCAGATCAAAGTTATGACATGGACATGCCAGGCATGCTGTCTCTAGCTCACAAACTCAAGTAGACGCCCACGGTGGCAGCAGCTTGATTGTTCCGATGCTAGTCAGAGGTGTGCAGTAAAGACAGATCCTAAGCTTAATGCTGCTACTGTCCAACTATTCGCATTGCTCCTCTCTTTGCTGCAGATGGCAAACAAGGTTTGAGTGTGCTGATATAATTCTTAAAGAAGTCTTGTAAAAACGCGACGTAAACTGATGGCTTCTCCAGAAGAAGATATTGGAATGGAAGACCCCAGCACTCCAAATGTGTGGTAATGAGAAGATCCTTGTCTGAGGAGAAGGATGGTGGTTCTGCACTATCAAAGTGTTCCACCCCTCCTGGAGTGCAGTGAGCACCAACCGGGGCTGCTTTTCTGCTCTCTCACCTAAGCTACTCTTTGCCCCATGTGGAACAGATCCACCCCCAATTTACCTCCATATTTACTTCACATCAATTTTTCAGAATTGCACACATCTGTGCACGCGTGCACACACACACGCGATACCTTGTAGTGGTATATTGTTTGTATTTTAATAAATAAATCTTGTCTGAAGACCAGAGGCAAAGATAAAGCCACTAGAGGTCAGGTCATGGTGACGCACAGAGGCAGATGGATTTCTGTGAGTCCCAGGATTCCCTGGGCTACAGAAGATCAATGCAGAAACAAACGCAGGTGGTGGTGTGTTGGAGGAGGCCACTGTTGGTCCAGTGGTGTGTCACCTTTATTCCCGGTACTAGTAAGGAATCACACATCTTTAATCCCAGCCCGAGAGGAAATATAAAATGAGAGGAGAGAGGGGCTCCTGCTGCTTAGTTTACGGTCACCCAGCTTTGGGAGAGGTAAGACTTCTCTAGTGGCTTGGTTGTTTTGATTTTCTGGTTTTCAGGTTGAATTTATTTATTAAAATACAAATAATATACCACTATATAGCCTGGAGTACAAACTCTAACCCAATCTATTTATTTTCTACTGCTTCTCAAAATTATCTTCGTTCCAAAAAAAAAAAAGTCACCTTTTATTTCTGGAAAACAAACTGTTTTCCTATCTCTGTCCCTAAAACTGCTCTCTTTTTTTTCAGCAAAGACCAAAAAGACAGGCCTTTTCCTGATCCCCACCCACTTCAATCTCTATGTATCAGTTGGCATGTTCAGTTCATTTCCTTGAAATATTCCATTCCTTGGCTCTTGAGACTGTATCTTCCTGGAATCCTTCCTATTTGTTTCTCTAGCTCCTTCTTTGTCCAGCCCCACCATGTATATCCTTAGGATCCATCTGTAGTTTGTTTCTCTAGCTCCTTCTTTGTCCAGCCCCACCGTGTATATCCTT
>NW_004949098.1:730066-816428 GCF_000317375.1 Microtus ochrogaster | reverse complement strand
GGATCCATCTGTAGTTTGTTTCTCTAGCTCCTTCTTTGTCCAGCCCCACCACGTATATCCTTAGGATCCATCTGTAGTCTTTCTAACATATCGTTCGAATATCCCATTCATCCCTCTGTTTCCAGCCTTTCTGTTTAAAGCATTGGCCAAACCCTCTGAGACTGATGCTCTCCAATGAGCCCCATGTCCTCCAAATCGAGTCCATATTTCCATTGGCCAGTGGGCTTTCTCACAAAGTGTCAGTTTCTTAAAACCCAACATGTCAGGACTAGCCCTCTCCCAGTTTTCCCTAGTGCCATTATCCTACCATCTAACCTTCTAACCTTTGAGAATGTGAGCCACCTGCTAAGAAACAGCTTCTGATTGTCCTCTGTTCAAAATGACCTTGAACTGGGCTGTGAAAATGGAAGATCATCTCGCTGATTTTCTCTGTTTGTATGTGGAGATTCTTCATCACGTCAGCAGCCAGTCTCTATCAGCTGTGGTGAAGGCAAGTTCCTAAAGCTAAATCTGGGGATGGATAAGAAGTCTCTCCCTGAGCAGTGAAGTTATAGTTGGCCCTTTGGGCTTGTCCAAAGAAAATAGAAGACATATAAAGGACCCAAGATGCATGAACCATGTCAGATGCTACAAGAGACGGAAGCCAGATGAAGCCCCCTGGGTTGCAGGCTGGACACACGGACAGGGTTGTGGAACATATCTAAACTAGCCCAGGTTCAAATATTGGCTCTGTCTCTGCTAGCTACATAATCTTAGCCATGGTATCTATGCTATCTAGTTTCTCTGAATATCAGTTTCCTCGCTTATAAAATAGAAACAAAACATACCTGAATACAATGATACGGTGATAAAATTAAGCTTAATTGTGAACATAAGGAACCTAAGCCTACAGCAGAGTGAATGGCCATTGCTTCTCTGGTGATCATTACTGAAGCTAATGTGTTTCTGCTCTATGAATGGCTGGAGTTCCCTCAACAAGTCACATTCAAGTATCTTCTTCCAATGCACGATGGAAGCTGGAACTGAAAGCTAGCACCTCATTGCTACAACTGGTAGATCCAGGGCTTCCTTAGAGCCTTGATTTCCCCATGCCCATCAGTGGGTGAGCTGCGTCCAGATCAAAGCTTTCAGGAAACAGCTATGCACAGCCTCAATATCACTTGTTGGGGCATGGGAGGTTCAGCACTATGGGAAAAGCAAGGACGTAGTCAAGCAGAATAGAACAGGTAAAAACAGCAGAGGGTGTTCGAAATGTCTACAGAGCAGGCTTGGGATAGTGCTTGGAGGGCTAACAGAGCTAATCTCCCCCTCCAAAGAATGGCCCCTCATCTCATGAGCCATCTCATGAGATGGCTTCAGAGAAAACACTGATCTGGTGAGATGAACTGGTAGGTGAGATGAACTCCACTCGCCATTGCTGACATCTCTCAAGAATGGATGGGGCCCAAGTCACCCCAGGCATGGCCAGAACATTTTCCATCTAGGTATGTTGACGAGGACCCATTGGGGTCCAACTCAAAGATCCCAGGAAGAAAGAAAAGCTAAAGAAGATGAGCTGGGATGGCCGGACTATGCACAATCCCTGACTCTGGTAGTCAGGCCTCTGGGATCCCTATGCCTGAGCAGATTAGGAAAAACAGCTCTGCTACCTGTGGGCCTGGTGGGAATTGTAAAGACCTAAACCCCCAATATTGATTGCTGGAATACAGAGGTTTTCAAACACCATCCAGAACCAATAAGCCATCCCAGAGTGAGAGAATCACCTTTTTTGTGAAGAGCATATGGAAAAAATTCAACAAGGCCAGCTAGCCCCGAGGAAAGCCCTGGGTGCTGACTGAATCCATCCCAAGACAGAGACAGGAGGGTGCCCCTGAACAGAGGTTTTTGGAGATGTATACTGCCTAGGCCCAAGTGGATCACTGTATTACTGCAACTGCAGAACCACCCAGTCAATATCTGCAGTTCAGGATCAGAGTCAAGAAAGAAATACGCTCACAGCCTGTGTGCAAAGGACATGGAGGTTTTTTTATTTACCCCAGGACTGAGTCACAAATCTGAGACCAGAAGACCAGTGGTGACCACTGTACAATTAACAGAGAAAGGTCAGAGTTCCAAACATGCAGCTGTGACTAGACTAGACATCATCAACAATATATCACACCAAGACTGCCTGGGTTGGAGGGTGGGAAAGTCCACAGGCCTTCCCCAGTAAACAAGATCTAGAAGAAAATGTGGTGGACACAGTGGCTCATGCTGAAGGCAATGTCAAGAGCACAGAGCCAGCTGGGACCACATTACATGGTGATGACATCAGAGGTCATGAGAGTCACACAGTGTAGAGAGTGGGGTTGGCAGAGGATGCCAGAAGATGAGGAGTCATGCTATGGGAGAAGAGAGATTGGGCTGTTCTGACTAGGAATCAGGCTCCACTGCTGGGCCAAAGCACTTAGTGGGCAAAGAAACACGAGTGTCTGGCTTCTGAAGTATCTCTTGGAGTGGCCCAATCCCCAGCCCAACCAATTCCCAGCAACCCGAACTCCATTCCCTGTCTCACAGCATGGTTTTACACTTAGCATACTCTACCCTCTACAGACAAGCAGCCTTTCCCATCCACTATGAGGGCATCCTCTACCCCCTAACCCCACCAATACTTATCCTACACAGTGGTTGTCTTAACCATGCCCAGCACGGCCACTCCCAAAAAAGCCCTTTCCAGTCTCCCACCCACCACCCCCAAGTAACTCACACTGCTGCAGGCTCCCTCTCCCTCCCCTTCTCTCCCTGTCACTCACAATAACCCCGCACTTCGGATCAAAGGCGAAGGTGCCACAAGTGAGGAGGTGAGAGGCATTGGCAATGGCGAGAATCTGGATAAAATTGTGACATTCGTCCTGGGGGGTCAGAGATGGTTAGAGAGAATCAGAAGCCGTGGGGATGAGGGAGGACTGGGTCAGGTACAGTTAAGAGGCAGCTGTGGTATGGGGAAGTATGGGTGATGTGCGATGTTGGGTCCTTGCCTGGACCCTTCAGGACAGGAGTGCCACTGTGGGAATACCCGAAGTCAGGGCTGGACCAAGGCCCCCCACAGACACTCAGGACGGCTGTGGGTTTACACCTACCTCTTTCTTGCCTTTTTTCCTACAGTTCTGTCTGTGCGCCTCGGGCACCATCCAGTCAATCTGAGAAAGAAGAAGAGTTCTTTTCCCCGGGTTCCCTTCTCCCTGCACACTGAGGTCAGGGAAGAAGAGAAGGTGCTACAAATCTGGAAACTTCCAAGACTCCACACTCACTGCGCAAATTTCCAAACTGGAAGTACCCCACCCATTAATGAGTAATGAAATCAACTGTGAAATCAAAACCACGCTTTTATTTTTGAGACAGGGTCTCAGCAGCCCAGGCTGGCCTCAAACTCTTTGTAGGGCCGAGGATGACCTTGAACTTCTGATCCTCCTGTCTCCACCTTCCCAGTTCAGGGATCACAGAACCCATACACCATACACCACCACACAAGATTTTATGTGGTGGTGGAGATCAAATCCAGGACTCTGTCCAGGCTAAGCAATCACCAACTAAACAAATTCCTACCACATTTTTAAGGAAACACAATATATCAGAATTTGTCACATATGTGACTTTCAATGCTGGCCCAAGGAAATTTTCTGTCAGGACCCATTTACCCACTTGTGCACCATGTTAGGGCATGCACTAGAGCTATGACAAATACATCGTGAAAACTGTCTGCAAACTCCCTGGAAAATCACCATTCCAGTGACACCTCTGCCCACTGCCACCTGAAACATGTCCTGTACTCTTCCCCCATCATCATGCGTCCCTCAAAACCTCCCCCAACCATGTCTCCCCATCACAGCCAACACAGGTAGGAAGACCCCCTTCCCATCATCCCCTCCCTGACTGGCAGACAAAGGCTTTACACCCTGAGAGGGTGTCCTCTGCCTGATCCTCTATTCCACACAGTAATGGTCTTAACCATACAACCACAGTCACTCACCAAAAACCCTTTCCTCCCACCCATACCACCCACAAGTAACTCACGCTGCTGCAGGCTCCCTCTCTCTCCTGCTCCGTTACATCCTTAGTTATTATGAATCTCTCCCACCTACAGCCCACGGAACGATGGCTTTAAATGCATGCCATGGGCTCTGGGTCAACCCCACTGTCATCTCTCACCCTGCGGGGTCTTTCCCCTGAGAAGGGCAGGGTTAAAGCGAAGATGCTGTCCCGAGCTCCGACGTAAAGTGTGTGAGAAGCAGGGTCCACGAGGAGAGCAGAGTAATTGTATGTGCGAGGGGCGGCAAACCGCGTGAGATAGGAGTCAGCCTCTGGCAGGAAGAGAAGAGGGGGAGAGTGACATCAGCCATCCCTTCAGAAACATAAGGTCCCCATAGGGGCTGGGGTTTGCTGTCTTCTGAGGTCTATTTATTTGACAGCCAGCTAGGATTTTAAAAAGAAGAAGAAAGAAAGAAAACAGAACCCCAACAAGCCAACCATCTTCCTGAGGAGGCCAGAATAGTTAGCGCATGATCCAGTCAGGCATGCTTTTTCCATAAAAAGAACACTTTAAACAAATAATGGCTCAACTATTGAATCTGTCATTTCCATTCAAAGTAATGTGATACAAAACATTAAAATACCTATAGAAAGTGTTAGTACTTTCCTGATAGACCTCAATTATTTCCTTTTAGCTAAACTCTCATTATGTAACCCAAGCTGGCCTTGAACTCCAAATACTCTTACCTCAGCTTCCTGGCAGCCAGGATTAAACATGCGTACAACCACAGCGGGCGCTCTTTGGCCAACACATTTCCTCTCTCACCCTACACCCGTGGCTTCCCCTTACCCCATTCACCCAAAGCCAGAGTGGGGTGAATATGTGTTTCTGAACTAGATCAGCCTGCATTTAAATGTGTTTCTTCTACTTACCACTGTGTGTGCTCACGTGAGCCCTGTGAGGGCCTCATCTTTCGGTGTGTAAACACCACCATCCAGGGGTGTTGGGAGAGTACGGGGGGGGGGGGAACAAGTGGGTATACCGCCCGTCTCAGTGGTCACATCCTTCCTCCTTTAGCATGCATTCTACTTAAACCCAAACGAAACTCATTATCCGCATCAAGAACTCTTAGCTATTTAAAGTTCAATACCGTAAATTCACCTTCGCTCAAGATCTGGTTCTGGAGACCTGAGCTCTGCACATCCCGATTCTGGCTGCCTCATCTACTCAGATGCTCTCCAGAGAGTAGACCAGCTACAGGCCCATTCATCCCTAGACGTGCCAGTGTGAGCCCCACCCTTCCCATCCTTCCACATCCACACTCATCCCCGCTCTCTACTCTGATGCTTAGTATAAGCCCTGAACAGTCAGAACTCCTTTTGTGTTACCTACTCTGCTTTGCCTTGCCAGCTAGCCTCTCTGGGTTCCTGGGTATCAGTAAAGACTGGCACCCACAACTCTCTTTGTGGGGTACGGCTTTGCCACAGACTGAAACTCCAGAGGCTCTGGTCCCAGCTTTGCCTTCTGGACTCATGGCATCCTTAGATGTCATTTGGCCTAAGTGTCACCCAATTGTGAGTTTTGGCTTCATTGAGAAGAAAACAAGCCCCATGCTACACTCATGTCCAACTCAGCAAAGGATATTTAAAATGTGAATGCCATTTGAAACTTTAGCACATACCCCGACTTTTCCCATGCCTTCATCAAGGACCTCAGCCCTAGCCTCTGTTTTTAATATATAATTTTTAGGTTTCGTCATCATCTGTTATTATTACTATTATTAGTATATGCATCTTTGTCTGCATATTTGGTTCTACAGGTAACCACAGAGTCCTGTTCCCTTGGAGTTGGAACTGCTGGTGGTCGTAAGCCACCCAGTATGGGTGCTAGGAACAAAAACTCAGATATCCTGGAAAAGCGGCTAAATACTCTTAACACCTGCGCCTCTCTCCAGGCCCTTTCTCTGTATTTATGAAGAACTTTTGAATGGACTCATTGAAGTGTTTTCTAGCATTCAAAGTAGGGGATGGGTTGGGGGAGCAGCGAACGTTTAGAGAATCAAGTTAAAGCAAGTTGGTAACAGGATGGGAAGGGTAAAACCAGAGATGTCAGCCGTATAGGAAGTGGGTGGAAAGATCTGGGTCTCGACGGCATTGGGAGGGCGTTTGAAAGGACAACGGGGAAAAGAAGTTGGAAAGACTGAAGCGCTAGGTTAGGGATCAAGGCTGGTACCTCAACTAGAATGAAAGGAAGAATAGGGAATAGCGTGGGCTTGGAAATGAAGTGTTGGGTGTGGATGTATGTGCGGGAAACAAGAATAAAGGGCTGAAATGGACAACCTTGGGCAAACCCCAGGTGTTCCCTGGGCTTCAGTATCCAGGTCTGCAGGACGTGGGACTGCATCCTGTTGAAAGATCTTCAAGATCACTGTGGTTGTGTATTGGGAGCTGAGATGCCAGGCCAGGCTGGGGGTAGGATAGGGTGGGATAGGGTTGGGTGGGATGGGATGAATGAGATGGAGAGACACAGGGTACAGGTCTCAGTCTCGGTCTCAGAGGGGTGTGCACCGTGCAGAGAGGGGCCCTAGATGCTGCCGCTGGGGTTAGCAGGACAGGTGGGTGTGGGCGCCTGCTGGCAAGGGCTGGGCTCCATGCAAAGGGCTGAGGACAAGGATCCCTGCGTCTTACCAGAAATGGGCAGCGAGGTTCTGGGCACCGAGCGGGGGACGCGGCCCCACACCGGGACGCTCAGCATCGCCAGCAGCAGCAGCAGTTGCGATGGTGGCGGCGCCGAGAAGGGCGAGATCGGAGGCGGCCGGGGGCCCGGGCGGGGTCGCTCGGCTCCGGCCAGCATCTCTGGCTCCGCCTGATGCCGGGTGGGGCGCGTCCGGTAGCCTCTGATCAGTACCGCTACTACGCGGGCCTCGGTGCCTCTCGGATCCGCTCGGCTGAGATCGGCCTGCGGCGGCGAGATGAAACACAATCCGATTCCACCCCCTCACGGAGGAACCAATGGAGAACCTGTTTCTTCCTATAACCAATCAAGATTGAGTGGAGGAGGGACGAGTAAGAGAGGCTCAACCCAGGTGGAGGCGGGGCTAGATCAGGTGCAGGTGTGCGTGTCTTCCCCACAAGAACGGAGATTTCCTAGGCCTGGAGTTCCCCCCGTGAGTTTCTTGCAGTCACTCTAAATCCCCAAATATCCATATCTGTACTACTAGGAATATATATGTGATACTATGGAAAATATGTGGGTAAATTGGAGCATACACCAAATTTCTTAGAATTATTTCTTTGTTCCCTGTACGCACAAAGATAGGGTTGTAAGGGCTGGAAAGATGACTCAGTAGGTAAAGGCACCTGCTGCTGAGCTTGAAGTCTGAGTCTGATTTCTCACCTCAGCTCACACACATATATGACATTCGCTCAAGATAGTTTTTAAAAAGAGAGCGCTTGGGTTTCAAATAATATGGATGTAAACATCTGTTAATTTACTAAGAATTAACCAATTCTTCACAACAAAATTGTGACATTATTTAGTTATCAACAATTATTAAGAATTTGTAAAAGTTACATAATTATTGTGGCGGTTTGAACGAGACATGTCCCCGATAAGTTCAGGTATTTGAATACTTGATCCCCAGTTTGTGACACCGTTTAGGGAGGTTGTTAAAACTGTAGCAGGAACTGCCTTGCTGGAGGAAGTGTGGGGCTTTGGGAGTTCGATAAGTTCAGGTATTTGAATTCTTGATCCCCAGTTTGTGACACCGTTTAGGGAGCTTGTTGACACTGGAGCAGGAACTGCCTTGCTGGAGGAAGTGTGGGGCTTTGGGAATTTATCAACCCACTCTACTTTGCCCTCTCTGCTTCCTGGTTGTAGCTGAAGATGGATTTTTCAGCTTCCTGCTCCAATCACCTGCTGCTAGCCTCCCCCACCGTTATCGATTCTCCCTTTGGAAACCTTAGGCAAAATAAACTTCCATAAGTCACTTTCGGTCATGTGATTTTTATCACAGCAACAAAGAGTGACTAACACAATTATAAATCAAGAATAACCGCTGAGACAGGGACGAGCTGGGAGCAGCACCACTGCCCTTTCTAAAATTACAGGATTTTATTCTACGTGTGGTAGACACACAGTAGGTATTTTACAGACCAACAGAACATCTCAGCAGTGGCTGGAACACGTGCCTGGTCATCCAGAAACGCACCTATCTGTTTCGGTGTGTTAGTGTTAATGCGCCTAGCAACTGAGCTGGAATGATGAGTAAGCAGCCCTTAGTCACCTGTGGGATGGGGGTCTGGGATGGCATCTCGTGTTGTTTGCTTTATTAACTCAGGCTGAAGACTGCTTCAGGTCCTCGTATGCTGTTCTGTCTCCTAAGGAGGCCTCTATGTAAATAAACATTTGCTTCCTGGGAAGAGTTCCTGAGCAAAGCCTGACTGACTCTCTAGTCTTGATCACGTCTCTATTAGGTGCACACTTCATGTTTGAAGACAATTGTGGTCTGGTATGAATTTCTTCTAGAAACCTTGTTTCCTTTCTGTGATCAAAACTTCAGTCAACCCGGTTCTAAGAAATGACATTTGTGGGGCTGGAGAATTGGCTCCGTGGTTATGACCCTGGTTCAATTTCTAGCACCCATGTAGCATCACTTCCTCAGGCACCACAATGCATGTGGTGCACAGACACACATGCAGGTAAAACATTCATACACACAAATAAGCTAAATCTAAAAGGAAATAAATAAAAATGTAAAAAGGAAAGGAAGACATGGTCTTTGGGAGTTCAGGAGTTGAGTGGTAATACTTGGTGTGTTTATTTCTTTCTTCCGTGGTTGAGAGAGTAAAAAGCACCCTATAAATATGCTGCCTGCCATCATGAATTCTTTACCTGTATGAACACTTCCAAATTTAATTACTAGATGTGTGACCATGGATGCTTCTGATATATTGATATACCTATAAGTTTGCACAGAGCTGGGGGGGAGAGTTTCTTCTTTAACACTGCGAGTCTCTCTCCCTTTTAGCAGCTTACCTCTTACCCCCTCTTCAAGTTTCCTTTACTAATCTTTTCCCTTCTCCCCAGGTCTCATTAGCGCATATAAACCTCTCCATCCTTTGAGGTCTGGGTTATGTCTTCAGTCCTTGGCCACTCATCTCATTTGCTTCCTTCATGGTGTTGCTAATGTTACTTCATGGTGTTACTACTCAAAAGGAAGTAAAAGCTTGAAAATTTGGGGGAGGTAAGCTTTTGCTTTTGTTTAGTCAGTGTTCTATTGCTGTAGAGAGAAACCATGACCAAGGCAGCTCTTATAAAAGAAAGCATTTAAGTGGCCTACAGTTTCAGATGCTTAGTCCATTGTCATCCTGGTCAGGAGAATAGCAGCACACATGTAGGCACTGGAGCAGTAGCTGAGAGCTGGGAGCCTGGGTATAGCTTGGGCTTTTGAGACCTCAGAGCCTATCCCCATTGGCACACTTCCTCCAACAAGGCTACACCTCCTAATCCTTCCAAACCTTTCTAAAAGCACCACTCCCTGGTGACTAAGCATTCAAATAGATGAACCTCTGGGGGCCATTCTTTTTTTTTTTTTTTTTTTTGGTTTTTCGAGACAGGGTTTCTCTGTGGCTTTGGAGCCTGTCCTGGAACTAGCTCTCTATACCAGGTTGGCCTCGAACTCACAGAGATCCGCCTGCCTCTGCCTCCCGAGTGCTGGGATTAAAGGCGTGCGCCACCATCGCCCGGCTTCTGGGGGCCATTCTTATTCAAACCGCCGCAGCTCTGCTGATCCATTCCATAGTATTAATATCTTGAGCCTTACTTCCTCACAAAAATATTCATACCTCATCTTCCTTCTCAGATTATAGTGCAGTTTGCATAGTCTTTTATGCTCTTAGTTTTCTTGACGAATTAATGCTGTACTTCCACTCTTTTGCCTTACAGTTCACTCCTTAGACAATTTCAACCAACATTCAGCTCTATTCTTCTTTTAAAAAGTTTTACTTTGCCGGGCGGTGGTGGCGCACGCCATTAATCCCAGCACTGGGGAGGCAGAGGCAGGCGGGTCTCTGTGAGTTCGAGGCCAGCCTGGTCTACAAGAGCTAGTTCCAGGACAGGAACCAAAAGCTACGGAGAAACCCTGTCTCGAAAAATAAAAAAAAAAAGTTTTACTTTGTTTTGTTATTTTATGTGTATGGGTGATTCGCCTGCATGTATATCTGTATACCATGTGCTTACCTGGTACCCAGAGAAACCATAAGAAGTGGAACTGGAGTTACAGACGGTTCTGAGCTGCCATATGGGTGCTGACAATCAAACCCCAGATCCTCTGAGAGAGCAACCAGTACTCCTAACCACGAGCCATCCCTCTAGGCCCTCAGTTATCCTCTTGAAGCTCAATAGTAGCTTTGGAGAATGACATTTGGTTGCAGTGGAAAGAGTTCAGAATTCAGAGTTAGAATGAACTGGCTAGGGTACCAGTTTCTGTCACTCTTTAACCCTAGAAAAGTTGTGTATCTTAGCTACTCAGAGTGTGGTGTGAGGACCAGCAGCACTGGGTGTCACTGGAGAGCTTAGAGAGTAGCACACCTGCTGGACCAGAGTACTCGTGTTGGTGAGATGCCCACACTGAGAAGCACCATCATATAGCCCTTTTGAAGAAAAGAAACTCGGGTTCTTATATGTAAAGAATGGGTGGTGATACACTTATTTACTTTCTTGCAAACATCTCAAATACCATGGTTCCACCTGATTATTCATTGAGCACTCCTCCCACGAGCATATAAACTTCGTAGTAAGGGTCTTTTGTCTTCCGTATCTAGCACAGCACCTGCATGGAGTAAACATCCATATTTTTGAGTGGATGAATAAACGTACAACCTATCAATCCCTGCCATTTACCCTGCAGCCATTTATGAACACTGCTATTCAGAATTGCTCTCATTGAGAGTTATTGTGTTAGACACTCAAGATATAGAGCATTTCTATTGTCAAAGAAGGTTCTATTGGATTGAGCTACTTAGAGTTTCATGTTTCCTTTCCATCTTCCGTGAATCCATATTTCCACAGTATCATTCTTATCAAAACTGTGAGCAATCCCTAATGCCCTATAAAATTAAGTTTATACTTCTCAGTGCAAACTTTCGACATTTACAGTTACATACATTCACACATACACGTACACATACGTTATACATAACATAGATTATAGTTGTACACACATAGTATGGGGAGAGTCGTCCAAGCCCGTTGCATGCACAGCAGTCATCTGTTTCAAAGCGTATGACCCCTGTGGGACCTCTAAAAGTAATCCCATGGTCCTTTGCTGACCACAGACAATAAAGTCTTCTGTTTCTGACTGAGGGTCTTCCATCATCATGGTATAGCTCAAGGCTATTAGTTTGTAGATAGAACAACACCAAATCCCAGGCCCCAAAGCGTTCCCCGTCATGTTGGATTAGGATTGGTTGACGTCTTGTGGAACTAATTGTTCTGATTAAAGAAAGATTCTGCTCATGTAGACCTTGCTCTTTCTTTCCACATTGCCTTGGTCTCTCCCAATTTAACACACTCCACTGGAAATTCCCTAGAAATCCAGACCTAAAGATCTCTATCATATTCTACAAGTGAATGTCAGGTGTTGGTGGGCTGTTTTGATTTGTTTTGTTTTGTTTTTTGGTTTTTTTCCAAGCAGCGTTTCTCTGTGTATCTGTGTAGCCTGGCTGTCCTGGATGGAACTCACTCTGTGGACCTAAAGTTAGGGGATGGGGATCTAGCCTGTGGAAGAGAATTTGTGGGGGAGATTAGGAGAGAAGAGGAGGGAGGGAGAGAGGGTAGGAGGAAAGGAGGGAGGGACAGAGGGATGGAGGGGTGGAGGAGAAGAGAAGAGGAAAAAAGAAAGGAATTGATGCTTTTAAGCCAGGCAGTGTGACTCACTTTGTAATCAAAACATCCAGGTAGGTAGGAGGATTGCCTAAGCAACTTGAGTTCAAGGCTAGACTGGAGGAAACAGAGAGACCCAGTCTCAAAAAGTAAAAGCAGGGGCGAGAGAGGCAACTCAGCAATTAAGACACTTGTTACAGAGGCCCTGAGTTTCTTTACAGCACCCATATTGTGGCCAGGGACGTCTGTAACTCCAGATGCAGAGGATCCAGCGCCCTCTTCTGGCCTCCTCAGGCACTGCACACACAATGCACAGACGTACATGCAGGTGAAACACTCATACACATAAAATAAAATTAATCGTTCCTGAAAGGCAAAGACAGAGGAAATGAAGCCTCAAGGCCGTATTTTTTTCACCAGACAAAACAGACTTTTTATAGACAGACTCTAATTCTGTCACCTTTAACTCTTCCTACTTTAGCCTCCCAGCTAGAATTTCTGTTTAATAGTATTTTCCTTAGCTACTTCATAAATATAAACACATACATAAAAGATGAAGAGAAGTAAAAATAGTTCTAGTATGTCTACAATCCAAGTTAAGAAGGCTGAGAAATACATTAACAAATGTCATTGAGTCAGACATGGCGGCATGTACCTGTTATCCCAGCTTAGACCAAAGCAGAACCACTGAAGACGACAAAAAAAAAAAAAAAAAAAAAAAAAAAAAAAAAAAAAAGTACTTTCTGAGGGCACAATGGCCATTGCTTGCATTCTTCCATACCCCAATCATAGCATGCTGCATGATAGCGTGTGTTCCCATTGGGGCTGACTGAATGAAATAGTTGACCAGGTGAAGCTGTGGACGCCAAAGGCTAAAGGCAAGACCGCACTAGAATGTTATGCCTGTGTTTGATAGGGAGAAGACAACTAAGAGAAAGCCGTTCAACTTCACTCAGCTTTTCTGAGATCGCAATTGCTCGTGGACAGTAGAGGGAGGACTGTTCTGTTTTGTTACTTAAACAACAGCATCTGGAGTGGCTGAAGCAAGGTTGGGCCGAAAAGACGCCCTCTGCAGTGAGATGGCCTGAGGGCACACATCCTTGTGTGTGCCCTACAGCCTTGTCTGAACTGGAGGATCCTGAGGGGAAAGGAGTCTCAGTGGGAGGAGCCTCAAGGAGGGGGCGGTCCTACAGGGAGGTCCCTAAAGGGGAGGAGCTCAGACGGAGGAGACCCTGAGGGAAGACAGGTCGAGGAGGCCAGGAGGCCGTACCTAAAGGAAAGCCTCAGGGGAAGCTGGCAGTGAGGAGGAGTTTCCTGTAGGGGAGGAGCCTGAACTTGAGGTGAGTTTATCTCAGAGAATATCTGAACAGGGGTACCTGAGATGGGTGGGGTGGGCCTGAGGGTGCTACCTAGAGAGGGACGCCCTTCAGCGGGTACCTGAGAAAAGATTCGCCTGCTGGAGGAGTTGCCTGAACTGGGATCTGATGGGTTACCTCAGAGAGACACCTGAAGGAATGTGGGGGAGATTCTGAGGGAGACGCCACCCGGGTGTCTCCTGGGACGAACCTGCTAATTGAGTAAAATAGTTGATTAAGTGAATGAGCGACTGAAGTCTCGTGGACACTTAAGTTTATAGGCTAGAACTCTCTAGAATGCTAGAGCTATGCTTGGGGAGGGGGATAAGCAGGCGGTCGAGCCTGGGGGAGTTGTCCAGGGGAGGCATCTGCCTAAGGTGACTGTGTCTGAGGAGCGGTGTCTGAGAGAGTTCTCCTGGGATGCCTGAGGTGAGCCTTGCCATAGCCGGCGGCACGGTAGGAGCAGGCAGTCTGGATGGCGGGTAACGACGCTCGGTCTTCAGGCCTCTGGGCAAGGGAAGAGACTGAAGGGCTTGGGAGTGAGGACGGCCTCAGAGTCTGGTTTAGGGAACACAGTGAAGTCAGCCCTCGGGGCAGGTGCGTGGGCGCAGTGCCGAGGGCTGCGTCGCCATCTGCTGGCTCGGTGAGGGGCCGCAGGAGCAGCGGTGAAAGCGGTGCTGAGGTGAAAGCAGTACTGACTGGTGGGAGGCAGGCTTAATTCTCTCTCTCTCTCTCTCTCTCTCTCTCTCTCTCTCTCTCTCTCTCCCTCCCTACTTCCCTCCCTCCCTCCTTTCCTCCTTCCCTCCCTCTCTCCATGTCTCTCTCCCCCCTCCCCAGTCAAAGAAACTGTTTTTATCTCGCTTCTCCAAGAGGAGCCTTAACGTCTTTAAGACTCTTAAAAATCCATTAATTTTTTTTAATTGGAGGATAGGGTTCATCAAAGCAAAAGTTCTTTGAACCCCCAAGAAGTATGGTTTGGTTTGGTCTGTGGTACTAGAGGGTAATCCAGTGCCTTGCACCTGCTAGGTCAGTGTTCCTCCACAGGGTGACACAACACAACACACACACACACACACACACACACACACACACACACGGAAAATTTTGATGGAGATCTGCTGGAGGGAGCACAGTTGGATAATTTACTACACAGTAAAGTGTCCTAAGAGGTATAAACTCACAGCACAGGTACTTTGAGGAGGGCATGTAATGGGGCCCTAATCTGTGGTGAGAGAATGCTGGGGAAGAAAGTACTCGGAGCCCAGCTGGAGCCTGAATGTGTTCATAGTGAAAGAAGCCTGGGGAGTGGGCAGTCCACATGAACATCCACAGCATGGCCCAGGGATGGAGATCCGGGAAGACACGCAGGCAAAAATTTGAGGCCAGGGTGAGGAGTTTTGGATTTTGTTCCAAGCATAGTTGAAACCCAGTGAAGGGATTTTAGTACTAAAGTAATTTGGTTTGGGGTAGTTCAAGCCCCAGTTCCAGGTTTAACCACATTACAGAGAAAAAATAAATAAAAATTCAGTGGTTGTTCTTAGTAAAAGGAGAGTTCATGGGGTCAAACACTTCAGATGTGCTGTCTAGTCATGTCTGAGGGGGGTCGCTTCATTTAAAGCAGAGCCTTCTCATCGCAGGTTATTGTGAGATCTAAACAGACTGTGAAACCATAGTGGGTCACGGTACCAGGGGATTTTAGTAAACCCAGGGGAAAGAGTGTGGCTTAGTTACGGTTTTCATTGCTGTGAAGAGACACCATGACCACAGCCACAGGAAGGGGTGGCTCGAATACAGTTTCAGAGGTTCAGTCCATTGTCATCATGCCCTAGAGCATGGTGGTATGCACACAGACATGGTGCTGGGGCTGAGAGTGCTACATTCTGTGGGCAACAGGAAGTCAACTGAGACACTAGGTGGTCTCCTGAGCTTAGGAAACATCTAAGCCTGTCCCTACAGTGACACACTCTCTCTAACAAGGCCATACCCTTACCAACAAAGCCACACCTCCTAATAGTGCCACTCCCTGTGAGATTATAGGAGCCAGTTACATTCAAACTGCCACACACTGTCAGGGCCTCCTCTAATTTCAGCTCAAGGGATATCTTTTTTTTTTTTAAATATTTATTTATTTATTATGTATACAATATTCTGTCTGTGTGTATGTCTGCAGGCCGGAAGAGGGCACCAGACCTCATTCCAGATGGTTGTGAGCCACCATGTGGTTGCCGGGAATTGAACTCAGGACCTTTGGAAGAGCAGGCAGTGCTCTTAACCACTGAGCCATCTCTCCAGCCCTCAAGGGATATCTTAACGCTCACTCAGAACTTACTGCACGAGGTGTTTCGTTGAGAACAGACTGGCTATCATCAATGCTAGAACCTTTCTTACCATCGTTTCCATCCCATTTTTCCCTCCATTTCTTGGGAATTTTGTAAGAAGAAGAAGCTTAAACTGTTCTTGTAGACTATGGGCACTAAAGATTTCTGAGGGAAAAAAAAAATTTATTTCATCTTTGTCTTTTTTTTCTCGTTTTGTGTGTGTGGTGTGTGTTTATCTGTATGATATATGTGTGTGTGTGTGCATGTTCGTTTGTATGCAAACACACCACTTGAGTGTGAAGGTCAAAGAACAACCTCAGATGTTGGTTCTTACTTTCCATCCTGTGTGAAACAGGGTTTCTTTTTGTTGTTCATAGTACATATGCTAAGCAAGCTGGCTCAAAGGCTTCTGGGAAGTCTCGTGTCTCTGCTTCCTGTGTTGAGGTAACTGGGCTAGCAGGAGTGCCATGTCGTCTTTTGGTTGGTTTCAGGGATTCACATTCTTTGCCCACTGAGTCATCTCCCCGCTGTATTTCATCTCGACTTTGTGTTTATTTGTAATACTTTCCTGTAAGTATTTTGTAATATTTTACTTGCATTGGAATGAATCACAATCCATTCCCTAAAACAAAGCAAGACAGATGTGTGAGAAGATAGACAACATTTTTATTAGAATGACTTCATACTGACCTAAAAAAAAAACAACTGGACCACCTGTAACACAGAGCCAATCAATCAGTGGGGAACACCAAACACTCCCTTCCTGTGGACGTCTTTAGGAGAATGAAGAGCTGATGTTTCACATGCTATAACTGAAAGCACCAGTAACATTGAAAATGTTTTGTTTGTCTTCAAAAGGGGAGAAACAGCTTCTGGGCATTGGGTGTGATGTCATCACCCTGTCATCTCAATACTTTGAAGGTATCAGGAGGACAAGGGTTCAATGCCAACCTGGGCTATAGGGTGGGATCTGTCTTAAACAAAAACAACAAACAAACTTCAGTGGTCTGAACAATGCCTTGGGCTTTCTTTCTTCTCACAGGATAATTTACGATAGACCACACTTTTCTCTACTCCTCAGAAAATTGTTAGATCCCTATGTTTGGATCTGCTTGAACATTTTCCGGAGCACTCTGTAATGGTTTTGCTAGCGGGACTTCCTCCTGCAATATCTATATCCCTTTCGTCATAACCAATTTCCTATAAAACTCCACACAGACTAGTCACAAAGAGCGAAGGAGCAACACACTTCCTTGCTTTGCTGTCTGAACCCCGCAGTGACCATTCGCTGAGAGACTTTAAAAGGAGTTATATAATTGTTCACTGATCATTGTGATTGATATACATCTATTATGGCTATAATGGTTTATGTAATTACTTGATTAGTTCTGCACAGCAACCTGATGCCTGAATTGTTCTGATGGGATAATGTTAATGACCAACCCTGAAGTAGCAGCTGAAATTGGTGTGTAGTGGAACTGTACAAAGTGCAGACTGCTTATGTCTAAGGTGATGTTTTGAAACTGAACATGGCGGCTCACCTCTGTAACTGAGGGAAACTGAGGGGGCAGAAACAATGTGAGTTTAAGGTCAACTTGGACTACAAAGTGAGACCTTGTTTCAGATAGATAGATGATAGATAGGTAGATAGATAGATGATAGATAGATAGATAGATAGATAGATAGATAGATAGATGGAAAGAAAGAATAAAATGATGTTTTCATATATATGAAGGAAAATAGTCTAGGGATAGTACATGAGCCTCCTGGGTACCTATTTTTTCTGTATCAATATATATGTCACCTTCAAACAGAACGTTCCATTTAGAATTGTACACCAGTTTATTTGTTCGTTTTTATTTTGTTTGTTTTTGAGACGGTCTCACTCTGTAGTTTTATCTGGCCTTGTGATAATCCTCCTGCTTCAGGCTGCTAAGCCAGGCACTACTTTAAAAGTGCAGCTAAAAGATTAAATACTATCATCTCTTTCTTGGTAAATACATTAGGCATTGATCTGGATTTCCGGTTCCTAGAGTGCTTTCAAGCCAGAGTTAGTAAAATGATTCAGTGGATAAAGACACTTGCCTCAAATTCAGTCCCCAGAACGCACATAAAAGTGGAAAGAGAGCCAACTGCACAAAGTTTAGTCCGCTGACCTCTGTATATATGTGGCAGCGCAAATGTACCCTGTGTATATACATCATCCATACATAAACACAATAGTAATAAAATTGAATTTAAGATTTCAAAGAGTACTTTCTTTTTTTTAAGATTTATTTATTTATTATGTACACAGTGTTTAGCCTCCATGTATGCCTGTAGGCCAGAAGAGGGCGCCAGATCTCATTACAGATGGCTGTGAGCCACCATGTGGGTTGCTGGGAATTGAACTCAGGACCTCTGGAAGAGCAGTAAGTGCTCTTAACCTCTGAGCCATCTCTCCAGCCCCTCAAAGAGTACTTTCAAGTCAGGCATGTAATCACAACTACTGGGAGACTGAGGCAGGAAGGCATCATGTTCAAGGACAGCGTGGGCCACAGATTGAGTCCAGACCTGTTTGGGATGATTTAGCAAGTTGTAACTGGAGGTTTCTCGTCTTGCCTGGTCTCGCAGCAACTCTTAAAATAACCACTCAGAGGCTTAATACTAATTACAAACTGATTGGCCTATTAGCTCAGGCTTATTATTAACTAGCTCTTACAACTTAAATTAACTCATTTTTATCAATCTATGTATTGCCACATGGCCGTGATGCTACCTTACATCTTGCTTCTCCTGTGGCTGCTTCTTCCTTGACTCCACCTTCTTTTTCCCTGTACTCAGTTTGGCTTTTCCACGTTGCTGTATTCTTCCCTGCCATAGGCCAAAGCAGCTTCTCTTTTAACCAATGGTGATAAAACATATTCACAGCATACAAAGGGGCAACCCACATAAAGCAAGCCTCTGTCTGAAATGAAGGATAAGGTCAATTATAATTCTATACAGTAGGGGATAAAACATCAAAAATTAAATGTTTATTTGTGACAGGATGTCACTATGTATCCCAGGTTGACCATGAACTCAGATCCTCCTGCCTCAACCTCTGAAGGCTTGTGTCACCATACCTACCTGTACTACCTTTTATTTATTTGCTTTGCTTTGTTGCCACCTTCACTGTGGTATTAAATGGGGGTGATTGTAGTAAGTGCTTCATCTTATAGAGAAAACTGTCATCTTCATCATGTGGGAAAAACTATGAAGAATAATTGTTGAACTGTGCAGACACAGCCAGTGCTTCCTTTTCAGAGCAGCTGCCAAGATGGCTGAAGTAGAGCAGCAGAAGCAAACCTTTTACAAGTCCACCTACTGTAATGTGGACCTGGACTAACCACTGCACTTATCCCATAAGCAGCTGATGTAGTTGTACAGGCCCTATAGAGGCAGTGCCTGAACAGTGGCCTGCTACAGAAACAGCACTGTCAACTCAAGCACCAGAGAAGGAGGCATCACCCACAGTGAAACCCAAGGTGGTGAAGACCTACCTCAGAGACATGATCATTCTGCCAGAAGATGGTTGGCAGCATAGTGGGCATGCACAACAGTAAGATCTTCAATCAGGTGGAAATCAAACCAGAGACAATTGGTCACTATCTGGGGCTAGTTCTTTATCACTTCCAAATCAGTGAAACAGGGCCGGCTTGGTATCTGTGCCACTCACTCCTCCCCCCCACCTGCTTCATTCCCCTCAAGTAACTGTGGCCAATGAAGACTCACGTTTAGTTCCTGGGGTGGGGCAATGATTGTGGTGCTGCAGAGATGGCTCAGTGGTTGAGAGCACTACTGCTCTTCCAGAGGACCCAGGTTCAATTCCCCGGATCTACATGGATCGTTCACAACTGTCTGAATTCAGTTCCAGAGATCTGGCACCCTCACACATACATATATGTAGGGAAAACACCAATGCACATACAATGAAAACAACCCTTTTTAAAAAAAGAATGATTGTGAGACCAAAGATAGCTTAATCAGTAAACGGCTTACCAAATTGGGATCCTCAGTACCCATATAAGAAGCCACACATGATTACGTGCACTTGGAATACCAGTACTGTGAAGGCAGAAAGGTATGGATTCTTGGGGTTCGATGGCCAACTTAATCAGCAAGCCCAAGGTCTCAGTCCCTGTTACAAATAATAAGTTGGGTGACTCCTGAGGAATGACACCAGAGATCATCTTATGTCCTTCACACATGCACACATGTGCATGAAAACACGTGTGTACATATATGTGTACTCATGTGGCTGGGGATGTGTCTTAGTGGTAGAAGACATCATAGTTGCTGGGTGGGTGAGGCCCTAGGTTCAATTTGCCATCTAAAAATATAGAGCGGTGTTTGCTCTGGGGTCTTTGTTTTGGTGGTGGTTGTTTTTATTATGCAAGGTCTCACTCAGTATCAAAAGACAAACACAAATCCCCAGCTGGTCCCAAACGCGTCAACCACCTGCCTCTCCTCATGGTTACAGATGCATGCTATAGGCCTAGGTATGCTAGACTTTTTTGAGATGGAATCAATGTTAGATTAGTCTGTCCTAAAGCTCACAAAATAGCCCAGTCAGGCCTCAATCTTCCCGCCTCACCCTCACCCCTGGTAGGATTATAGGCACGAGCCACCATGTCTTGCTGTTCTAAGTTTTTACTAACATGTTTTAATCTATTCCAAGTCACTAAGGGACTTTGTTATGCATGAATACTGGATTTTAACAAAAAGTTGTTGCACATCTATAAATGATCATATAATTTTTCCGTTTAATCTTCCAATGTAACAAATTATTATTATTCTTGTGTTTTATTAAACTTAGGTTGAAACTGGAGGTTTCTCTCCCACCTGTCAGTTCCCAAATACCCACTCTGAGGCTTGTTATTAATTACAAACTGGTTGGCTGAGGGCTCAGGATTTTTGCTAACTAGCTTTTCCATCTTAAATTAACCCATTTATATTAGTTTATATTTTACCACAAGGCCCTTGGCTTGTTACCTCACGTCTTGCTTCTCTGGTGGCTGCTGGTGTCTCCCTCGAATCTGCCTTCTTTTTCCCTGGGTCTGTTGGGATTTCCCACCTAACTACATTCTGCCCTGCCATAGGCCAAAGTAACTTTTTTATTAACCAGCTATAATGAAATATATTCACAGCATACAAAGGGACATCCCACATCATTAGGTTCTCTGGTTTCTTTCTTTCAACACTAGTTTTTCTTACTCGGTAACCCAAGTCAGCCTCAAACTAGAAGCAATCCTCCTGCCCCAGCCTTCCAAATGCTGAGGTTAGAGGTGTGTGTAAGCTATCATTCCTAACTAACATTATGCTTCTGAAATAAACCCAATTTGGTTATAATATGTTATTTTTATGTCATGTGTATAAGGTTATGCCTGCATGTGTGTCTGTGCACCACATGAGTGTGTCTGGTGCTTGAAAAGGCCTACAGAGGATGCAGATCCCCAGGGACTGGTGTTCACACAGTTATGGGCTATCATAGGTGCTGGGAATGAAGCTGCGTCCTCTGGATGAGCAACAAGTGCTCTTTACTGCTGAACCATCTCTCCAGTCCATGATGAGTTATTCTTTTCACATGCTCCTAGCTTTAATATTCCTCTCTTGTTTGGGACTTTTATATCTAAGTTCACGAATAAAAATTATCTTACTTTTCTCCTTTTTATTAACAAAAAATGTTTTTTGACAATTTTATATATGTGTATAATGCATTCTGGTTACTCTCCACCCTATCGTCTTCTCTTATTTCCTTCCTCTTTCCCATGTTTACTAGTTTTTGTTTTGTTTAGTGTCCCATAGAGTTCAAGTAGGGTCATCTGTATGATCCTGAGCTTAGCAGTTCATATATAACTGGTGTTTTTGATCTTAGCCATTCTGACTGGTGTAAGATGGTATCTCAGAGTTGTTTTGATTTGAATGTAGAAGAATGAAAATAGATCCATATCTATCCCCATGCACAAGTGGATTAAAGACTTCATTATAAATCCAACCACACTGAACCTGATAGAAAAGAAAGTGGGAAGTAGCCTTCAATGCATGGGCACAGGAGACCACTTCCTAAATATAACGCTAGTAGCACAGACACTGAGAGCAACAATAAACAAATGGGACCTCCTGAAACTGAGAAGCTTCTGTAAAGCAAAGGACACGAATCAATAAGACAAAAAGGCAGCCTACTGAAAGACATTTGTTCAACTATGTTCATAGCAGCATTATTTGTAATAGCCAGAACCTGGAAACAACCTAGATGCCCCTCAACCAAAGAATGGATTTTTTAAAATGTGATCCATTTACACATTAGAGTGATCCAGTTTTATGAAAGCCAGTCGTTTCTTTTTCTTTTCCTGTAGGTTTAGAAATATCAGTTATTCAAGTGGTGGCTACAGTTCCGCACTGGTGTGGCTGCCATGAATCGAAGGAGAACTGGTAGTAGAGGGACCGCTCCTACCACGAAGATAAGTCCCCAACCCCCGAGGCTGCTCATTGTGCACGTCGCTGCACCCTCCTGGGCCCACATCTGCCCCAACCTCTGTGAGGCCTTACAGAACTTCTTCTCCATCGCTTGCAATTTGATGGGCCCCAGCCGCATGTCTCTGTTCAGCTTATACACAGTACAAAACCAACATGAGTGTGTCCTCCCGTTTGTGGTAAGTCTGTCTGTACTCATGGTACCCCGACAGCAGAGCCGGCAGTTGTTATCACCACAGTGAAAACCACATTGGTCCTTCGTTTCTAGTCAGCCCACTTGAACCGGTAGTCATCCTGGGGGGAGGGGTGCTGCAAGAGGAAAGTCTCTGAGCTGGTAATTTGGGGGTTGAAAAAGACTGCACACCATCCCTCTCCTCCAGGAGGGAGCAGAGACCTAGGCAGCTGCAGTTCCTTGAAATGTAAACAACTAGATCCTTTTGCCCTCTTTGAAATGTAAACACTTAGAGAAGTTTCTAAATCTCTTCAGAGGTCTGGCTGTTCAGTCACTCTGTTTCTCCAGAACTTGTCCTGGGGCGAAACTCAAGGCCCTAATTCTCTCTGCTCAGAAAATCCTAACTGCAAAACAAAAACTATTTTCCCTGTGCTACACTTGGTCGAAACTTTAATTCCTTCGGGTAAAACACTTAAGGATCTAGAAGGAGTGGCTGAGGCAGGGACCATTGTCTTTACAAAGCTCCCACACAGTTAACTACTCTCCTCCTCAAAGAAAATTCATGTCTTCCTGTTGTCTTAGACAGAATTCAAAATCACAACATAATTCAAAATTACAAAAGCCTTCTTTGAGTCACTCTTGCTGCTAATTCAGTGGACATATATTCTGTCTTTAAGGTAACCAAAGGAAGGAATTTCACAGACTTGTTACTGATTGTGTGTGTAAGACTGAACTAGAATCCACTCGTTTTTTAATTAATGTCTCATGCTCCTCATTCAAAGTGGGACTATAATATCTCTTTCGGTACTATAAGGTATGAAAATAATACACATCTGTTTGGGTTTGCTTTCTACTGCTGTGATCAAACACCATGACCAGAAACAACTTGGACGGGTCGGTGCAAAAACTACAGTTCTTGTCTTAAAGGGAATAAGATAGTTTATGCTGAAGCCATTTTGAGTGACCACAGTCAGGGAACACAAATTCAAGTTACCCCAAATTACATGTTCCAATGTGGAAGCAGTTTTAGGAAGTTTTATAGGACAAAAAAATTTATAAATCAAGGCAAGTTTAAAATACACTGATGGATTTACCTGAATACGGTTACAGACAGGTGGGGGAAACTTTACTGTAGGCCCAAGAGTTTATCTAATGTCGTTCTTAGTCTGAATTGGTAGAAGCTCAGTGGTCTGCTAAGTTAATAGATACTAAAGGCTTTACTCTATTAGTCATAAGATGTTAATAGCCACACAGAGATGCGCAAGGAATGGTTTCCAGAGGGCTAGAACTAGTCCACAATAAGGTTATTAGCCTTTGGACTTGCAACATTCCAATCTCTATGTGGTACTGAAATTCTAAGCAGTCAATCAGTCTCTGAAGACACAGCTTCTTCTCAGGAGTTCTTGTTCACAGAGAAAAAAGGTTTTTTGGACTTACATGTTCGGATCACAGTCCTTCCTGAAGGGAAGTCAGGGCAGGAAGTGAAGGAGAAGCCATAGAGGAGTGCTGCTTTCTGATTTGTTCCTCAAGGCTTGCCAGTCTGCTTTCTTATACAAGTCAGGACCAAGATGCCTAGGAATGGCACCATCCACAATGGGTCGGCCCTTCCATGTCAACTGTCAATCAGGAAAATGTCCTATAGGCTTGTCTACGGGCCAGTCTGACGGAGGCATTTTCTCAACTGAGCTTCCTCTTCCAAGATTACCCCAGCTTCTGTCAAATTGACAAAAAAAAAAAAAAAAAAAAAAAAGGAGGAAGGAAGGAAGGAAGGAAGGAAGGAAGGAAGGAAAAAACCACTAACCAACACAATTGACCTCTTGCCAGCTTTATATTTTATGCTTCTTGGGTTACAGCTTTGTAAAAATTTAATATACTTGGATTACTTTGATTATACTTTGGGTTTATAGAACCTGGGTATTGTGTCTCAAAATGAATCCTACAGGGAAAGGCTTTTGGGTTTTTTTTGTGGGGGGTTGTTGTTGTTGTTTGTTTCTTAGACAGGGTTTCTCTGCGTAACCACCATGACTGTCCTGGAACTTGCTCATGTAGACCAGGCTGGTGTAGAACTCACAGAGATCCAACTACCTCAGTCTCCAAGACCACCCAGTCAGGGAAGGATTTTATATAAACTCTCAAAGTAATTAGTCTAGTGAGTTTGTCTGTACATTGTTGTTTCAGCTGGATTGGGATAGAAAATCATTAAAAATTAATTAAGGGGATGCTGGAGAGATAGCTCAGTGGTTAAGAGCACTGCCTGCTCTTCCAGAGGTCCTGAGTTCAATTCCCATCAACCACACGGTGGCTCATAGTCATCTGTAATGAGATCTGATGCCCTCTTCTGGCCTGCAGGCATACATGCAGACAGAACACTATACATAATAAATAAATACATCTTTTAAAAATTAAATTAAATTAATTAAGGAGTTCAACTGATACTTTCTACAAGTTGAGTAGAATTTGATTCCTCAGATCATAAACTTTTTCTGCCAGATTATATGAAAATGTGGTGTCTTAACATAATAAACATTTATTGTTTCATGATTATTGTGAGTTAAAAATGTACAAGCAGCTCAGGTAGGTGGCTTAGGCATGGAGTTTCTCATGAGGTTGTTTTAAATATGGCAGCTATGATTGTAGTCTTCTGAAGCTTGACTAGAGCTGGAGGAGCAGGTTCTAAAGCAGAATATTCAGATGAAAATTAGAAGTTCATGTTTCCAAGCCGGGCGATGGTGGCGCACGCCTTTAATCCCAGCACTCGGGAGGCAGAGGCAGGTGGATCTCTGTGAGTTCGAGACCAGCCTGGTCTTACAGAGCTAGTGCCAGGACAGGCTCCAAAGCCACAGAGAAACCCTGTCTCGAAAAACCAAAAAAAAAAAAAAAAAGAATTTCATGTTTCCTCACCACCTGGATCTCTACATAGAGTTATTTGCATGTTCTCATCTGAGCTCTTCCGCAAGCAGTTGAGAGAAAGAGAAAGAGAGAGAGAGGAGAGAGGATATGTTTTATGTCCTGGCCACAAAAAGTTCGCTTCTTCCACATTCCATTCATTCGAAACAAGTCACTGTTCCATCCAGGCAAAGCAACAAGAACCAGATGCACCCTCTTGCCTGGGTAACCCAAAAGAAACACATGACAAGAGGCTGTGGAGGTAGTTCACAGTTAAGGAGCTTGCCTGCACCAGCTTGAGACTGAGTTCAAGGGCCTGTTTGGAGCATGAGCACACACAATTAAAGCTGGTCCTGCTGGCTCAAGGATGAGGACCTGAGCTTGATCCTGAGCCTTGAGGAAAAAGCTGGGTGTGGTGTGTGCTTGTTACCCCAGAGCTGGGGAGGCAGAAACAGGAGGGTCCCTGGTGCTCTAGCACAGCCCAGTCAGCATGCCTCGGCTCCCAGGGAGACCGGGCTTAACAGGATAAAATAAAAGGGAGATGGTTCCTATAATGACGAATCTTGATTGTCAACTTGACACACCTGGGAAGAAGAAACCTTAACTGCGGAATTGCCTCCCTCAGATTGGCATGTGGAAGCATTTTCTTGATTGCTAACTGATGTAGGAGGACCTAACCTCCTGTGGGCAGTGCCTTCCTGGGCAGGTGGACTGTGTAAGCCAGTCAGGTAGCTGGGCAAGTCAGTGAGCAGCACTCCTCCAAGGTCTTCACTTCGGTTCCTGAGTTCCTGTCCCAGCTTCCCTCAGTGCTGGACCATAAACTATAAATTAAAATAACCCTTTCCTCCCCCAAGCCGCTTTTGGTCGTGGTGTTTATCACAGCAACAAAAAGCAAACTAGGACAGCATCTGAGGTGTGACCCTGGAGGTTGACCTCTGGCCTCCACACACGCGGGCACACATGCGTGCACGCGCATGTGCACACACACACACACTCCTCAGGACACTGTACTCATCACGTAGTACAATGAGTCTACTCCCTTAAGTTTCCAAGCCTCAGCACAGAAGAGGAAACCAGGCAGGTGCCAGCCATCCTCTTGGGTCTAGAAGTGGGCTCTGGGGCTTCAAAGAGACCTAGGTAGCTAGAGGAGAAAGAACTATATATGGGAAAGGAAAGAGAATTCCCGTTTTCCCTTTTAAAGGAAGCTCTTTAAGGAGCTATATAAGTCAGTCAAGTTGCAGGCAAGAACAGATGGCATATCCAAGCTGAAAAATTTTCAGAGATACAGAAAGAGAATATTTGCAGAAGTGAAGGCAGTTTAGGCAGAGTCAACAAAAGAATCAGGCCTCAACCAGGCCACCCAAGACAGCTACCTTGTGGAATCTGGGACCTTTGTTAAAGAAAGCACAGTGACTCTTGTTAAAGCCCCATAGATTTTATTCAGGACCACTGCAGTAGGTACGAGGACCTTGACAATGGAATTTTGCTGTGGAAGAGAGCCTGAGCTCACCTAAGTACAGCATTGGTACGTGGGGCTCCCACAGGTAAATCCCCAGCTAGTGCCTCCCATTGGACAGGCCTTTTTAGAAGGAGGAGTGTGAGGAAACACACAGAATTGGTCCCTAGAGATTGGCCTCCAAGACTACAAAACCAGGGAGAGAAAAGTGGACAGTGATCTGGAAGGCAAACAAAAACTTCCCAGTATCGAGTGCTGTGATAATTTTTCTTCAGGTGTCTTTGTCTCCCTGCTACTCCCAGTATACGTGGCCATTTTTATTTTATTTTTTATTTTTTTTATTTTTATTTATTTATTTTTGGTTTTTCGAGACAGGGTTTCTCTGTGGTTTTGGAGCCTGTCCTGGAACTAGCTCTTGTAGACCAGGCTGGTCTCGAACTCACAGAGATCCGCCTGCCTCTGCCTCCCGAGTGCTGGGATTAAAGGCGTGCGCCACCATCGCCGGGCCATTTTTTTTTTAAGATTTTATTTATTTATTTATTTATTTATTTATTTATTTATTTATTTATTATGTATACAACATTCTGCCTCCATGTATGTCTGTATGCCAGAAGAGGGCGCCAGATCTCATTACAGATGGTTGTGAGCCACCATGTGGTTGCTGGGAATTGAACTCAGGACCTCTGGAAGAGCAGCCAGTGCTCTTAACCACTGAGCCATCTCTCCAGCCCCGTACGTGGCCATTTTTAAATCAGTTGATCCCTTAATCCCTCCATTAGGAAAGGCGGGCAGTTTTATAGTAGAAACCATGAAGTGGTCAGGTGATTCACTAAGCTGGGAAACAGCTGATCTGCCAGGTGCCAAAGGAAAACCACAGGAAAGGGTTGAGGCTAATTGCCTCCTGAAAGCGAGTAGCAAGAGTGTAACCTGGGCAAAGTGCCTGCTCCCCCATTCCGATTGCTGTTGGTGGTGCTGGTGGTAACTGTTTATTTCATTCTTTAATGAATTTATTTAATTCTTTAATGAATGAAATAAACACCTTACAATGGTGTTATTCTGTCAACCAGCCTGGCCTGAGGATCGCTATCTGGTTCAAGCTGGCTTCAAAGTTGTGACAATTCCTCCAATTTATTCCACTGACTGCTAGGATTACAGGTGGGAGTAATCCACACCCAGTTTTTCCATTTTTCTCCAAAGGGTCGAGAGATGAATACATTGGCACAGATCAGGCTCACTGTTGAATGAACCCCAGACAAAACATTTTGGTGGTCTTATCAACCTGGGGTTGGAGAAAGCAAAGAGGAAAGGCTAGCAGTAGAAAAGAACCGAGTCAAGCTAGAGAAAAGTGTATTCATTTCTCCATTTCTCTCAGAAAGAAGTCTTGACAGAAGCCCTTGAGGAAAGTGTAGCCGTAGGCCTCAGAGACCTAGGAATGCAGGTGTCAGGGTGAAGGGACACAAATCTCCCAAGAACAGACTGTGCCAGGGCACCCTGAGTCCTTGGCCACATCCTATGCCAGATCCAGGATGGAACCTGCTGTTTCTCTTCCACCACTACCCCATGAAACCTGCCAGGTAGAGCCTTTTCATTGCCTGTAATCAATCCTGAAAAAAAAAAAAAAAAAAAACTTAGGACTCCCCACCGGTACTCAGGAAAGATGACAAGCCAAAATTTCCTCCCTGGAGAACAATAAACTCAATGCTAGTTAGAAACTCAAGAAAATCGCAAGCATGATGCAACCACATTATGTCAACATTATGGATGGACCAACAATCCAGTCTACAGGAAAACAGGCTCTTAATTCCATTTTTACTGCACAATAAAAATAGCTGACATTTCCTGTCTGCAGGGACACCTCAAAATGTAAATGCAGAAAAATACTGAATGGGGGAACATATCCAGGACAGACCCAAGATTATCCCTCACATTTAATTTTTTAGTATCATCAAATAATTCTGAACCTTTTATAAGGAGTAATGACACAGAATTCATAATTAAAATATTAGAATTCCTTTTATAGACATTGTGACATGAATATAACTAATTCTAACCCAGATGATTAACTTCCCTCCCAAAGAAGGATTCCAGAAGAATGTCCCTATAATGAAACTCTTCCTAATTCCTTTAAATTTTCCATTATAAAGAATTATTGAAATGTTGCATTGTCTACAATGAGGTATTAGGGTTCAGAATGCTCTGGTCTGCCTGTAGTGCTTACTTGGTCATGCTCAGTAGCTGGCATCTGATCATGTCAAGCAGCAGGTAAGGGTACGTTCTAAGAGAGACGCCATGGATGACAGTATTGAGAGCAGCAGGAGAGGGAGAAGGCAGGGAATCAATACTGCTAGAGAGATGATTTGAAGGAATCAGATAAACATGGAGTTCTGAGGATAGAAACCACAGCAGGCTCAAGTCTCCCTAGTGTGGCAAGAAAAGCGGATATAAAAGGGAAAATAAAGTACACGGTGCAGTGATTTTTCTGAAAGCTATGAAACACAGTGTTGGGGTTGGAGAGATGGCTCACAAGTTAAGAGCACGCACTGCTTTTTCAGAGAACCCGAGTTCAATTGCCAGACTTCACTTCAGGGAATCTAAAGCTCTTTTTGTTTTGATTTTTCAAGACATGGTTTCTTTGTGTAGCCCTGGAACTCACTCTGTAGACCAGGCTGGCCTTGAACTCAGAAATCTACTAGCCTCTGCCTACCAAATGCTGGGATTAAAGGGGTGTACCACCACTCCCTGGTTTAGGAGGAAAGCTCCTTACTGACTTGCTCCCCTTACTTTCTCAGCCTAATTTCTTACACAACTCAGAGCTACCAGTCCAGGGTTGTCACAGCCCATAGGAGGCTAGGCCCTCCTACATCAATTGTTAATCAAGAAAATGCCACATAGACAAGTTAATAGACCAATCTGAGGGAAGCAATTCCTCGATTGTGGTTTCTTCTTCCCAGGTAACTCAAGTCTGTGTTGATTTGACAGAAGCTAGCCAACATACTGGGTTACTAAAGATTTGTGTCTTTGATTCCCTTTTCTCTGCAGCAAGTGAGAGGGAACTTCGTTAGGTTGCAGACCTGCATCTCAGAGCTGCGCATGCTGCAGGTAGAAAGTTGTTACAGACCCCATCATACCTTACTGCCACTGGCTGTAGAGGATGGGCTCCAACAGTTCAAACAGTTCAGCAGATACATGGCCACCAGTGCTACTCAGCCCAGTACTTCCCTGGAGGTAAGTGATGCTGCCATTTTCCCATTTCCATCTGTGTAGGTGTTTCATATTTATTATCCTTATGTTGTTTTGTTGCATAGGCATTAATGTGATTTCAAGGCTAAATGTTCAGCTACCTGCAAGTAAAAGATTATTTCCCTTTCCCATAACCCATAACGAATTCAGTCCTTTTTTTCTTTTCTC
This sequence comes from Microtus ochrogaster, assembly GCF_000317375.1. Classification (NCBI taxonomy): domain Eukaryota; kingdom Metazoa; phylum Chordata; class Mammalia; order Rodentia; family Cricetidae; genus Microtus; species Microtus ochrogaster. Next base: position 786,445 of record NW_004949098.1, on the reverse strand, counting down.
CTCAATAGTTTATCCTTTTTTTCTGTGCATGTGTAAATGCATGTGCACACACATGCACGTGTGTGTGTGTTTGCGTGTTGTGTTATGTGTGTGTTGGATACTCAGACCTGGAATTATATGCAGTTGTAAGTTGCCCAGTCAAGCACTGGGAACTGTTTAGCATGAATAATAAAAACCCAGAGAAAGATATTGGGGTTCAACCTGAAAATCAGAAAAGCAAAGCAGCAGCCAAACCACTAGAGAGCTCTTACCTCTATGAAATCTTCAGACTAAAAGAGAGCAAGTTCCTGTCTCATCCTACCTTATATTCCTCTCTAGTACTGACAGTGTTTGGTAGTCACTTTCTTTTGTGTCCTGCTTGTCCAATAAGGACAGCATACTGTCAGCAGTCAAGGCAAGGGCACTTTCTTGCCCAATGGCTTACTTTCGCCACAAAGAAAGTAAACTCCTTGTGTAGTTCTTCAGTGTCCATTATCTTCTCTGAAGTGGATTGGTGCTGCCAGAAGCAGACATGTCTCATTATCAAAACACAAAAAAAACAACTATGTTATTAAAACATCTTAAATGCCATATTCTGTAGATCTCCGAAGTGTTTGAAGATAATCTATCTAAAATATATCTTTGTTTGACCTTGAAAACACACTTAATGTGACTACAAGTTCAATTATAATAGGTGATTAACTACTAACCTGCATTTCCTTATTATCCTAAACAGCTGGTAATAATAATTTTCAAGACTAGAAATTTACATTACATTGTTAAATGTACAATTGTAAAATGTACAATAGGTACAATAGCTTGAACTAGAGTAGAAGTGATGTACAATATGTTCTAACAAAATAATAATAATATCAAATATAAAAAATTTGTATATATATAAATTGTATAAAATCCAATCCAGTATAAAACTAGTAGTTACTCTTTAAAAGTAAATTCAATAATCTACCTTTTTATCCTATCCTATCTATATTCCCCCTGTTTGTCAAAACGAGAGCTCTGAATCTAATCTCCTTTGTTCAACTTTTCTCCTGACCATGATAACAACTGGTAACCAACCCCCCTAAGTAGTGCTAAATATCCATAACCCATTAAACAACCAAAACCCACCACCCCACCTTTTGGGAATGTGGGTGTTGTATTTTTAAATTTACTTCCTGCTGTCTGGGGATGAAGGTATCTTTAGGGGAACCTGAACAGAAAAATTAACTGTCAAGTCCTGGGAGAAGTGGCTGTATCGTTTGTTGTCCAGGCTCTGCATAATGGAAAAGTGTAGGGTCTGTCTCAAGTCCTGGTTAGAGCAGTCTGTGAGGCTGGATCATCTCAGCCAGCCACCTCGAAATTGTTCTGAGCAGTTTGTAGTACAAAACCAATCTTAAATGGTGTTTTTCAGCTTAGCGGTGTTATCATAGCCCTGGATGAATTGTCATTGTGAGGCTCCATCCTGTTTGGAGACTACAGAAGTCGCTGTTAGACATGCTCATAGTTCACTGCAAAAGACTGATAGAAACTCAAACCTGAAACCATGTACAGGAAGGTAGATGATTTTTTTTTCTAGAATTAGTTAGTACAGTAATACCATGACAAAAAGTTATATATATATATATATATATATACATATATATATATATATAAATTTAATACCTTAAGAAAAGCTGTTAAAGAGTTGATATGAAACCAAAGGATTATGAGATTAGTTGCAATAAAATAGTCCTTAAATATTTGTTTTTCTTCTGTCACATCATGAGACAGAGATTTTAATAAGCATGCTTGGGTTTAGAGAATGAGAGAGCCACACTCCAACTCCAGAGCCAGCTTTATTTATTTATTTATTTATTTATTTATTTATTCATTTATTTAAGATTTCTGCCTCCCCCCCCACTGCCTCCCATTCCCCTTTCCCCCATTCAACTCCCTCATCAGCCCGAAGAGCAGTCAGGGTTCCCTGCCCTGTGGGGAGTCCAAGGACCTCCCACCTCCATCCAGGTCTAGTAAGGTGAGCATCCAAACAGCCTAGGCTCCCACAAAGCCAGTACGTGCAGTAGGCTCAAAACCCAGTGCCATTGTTCTTGACTTCTCAGCAGTCCTCATTGTCTGCTATGTTCAGTGAGTCCGGTTTTATCCCATGCTTTTTCAGACCCAGGCCAGCTGGCCTTGGTGAGTTCCCAAAAGAACATCCCCATTGTCTCAGTGTGTGGGTGCACCCCTCGCAGTCCTGAGTTCCTTGTTCATGCTCTCTCTCCTTCTGCTCCTGATTTGGACCTTGGGGTTTCAGTCCGGTGCTCCAATGTGGGACTCTGTCTCTGTCTCCTTTCATCGCTTGATGAAGGTTAATATCCAGGGGGATGACTATATGTTTTTCTTTGGGTTCACCTTTTTATTCAGCTTCTCTAGGATCACAAATTACAGGCTCAGTGTCCTTTATTTATGGCTAGAAATCAATTATGAGTGAGTACATCCCATGTTCCTCTTTCTGGGTCTGGCTTACCTCACTCAGGATAGTGTTTTCTGTTTCCATCCATTTGCATGCAAAATTCAAGAAGTCATTGTTTTTTACTGCTGAGTAGTACTCTAATAAGTATATATTCCATACTTTCTTCATCCATTCTTCTATTGAAAGGCATCTAGGTTGCTTCCAGGTTCTGGCTATTACGAACAGTGCTGCTATGAACATAGTTGAACATATACTTTTGTTGTATGATAGGGCCTCTCTTGGGTATATTCCCAAGAATGGTATTGCTGGGTCCAGGGGTAGGCTGATCCCGAATTTCCTGAGAAACCACCACACTGCTTTCCAAAGTGGTTGTACAAGTTTGCATCCCCACCAGCAATGGATGAGTGTACCCCTTACTCCACAACCTCTCCAGCAAAGGCTATCATTGGTGTTTTTTATTTTAGCCATTCCAGAGCCAGCTTTAATCTTTAATTCTACTGGGACCACAGAAAGACCATTTGCGTTATATGTCTGTAGAGAATAGAAGAAACAAACATTTAGGAAGATTTATGAAATTTTAACCTGTTGGAAATGTGATATACCAATAGGCTAATTACTCTTTTTCTTGAGACATATTTTTCTGGATGATTTGTTCTTTTTCTTTGCTTGTCTCATTTGTCCGGTGGTCTTCAAATTCCATAGCTGGATACCTCTCTTCTCCTGAAAAGTCAAAAACAAAACCCTTCCCCAATCCTAATTCGGTTGAGATTCTCTTTTGACAAGTTATACTTGATCAAATTAAAAGCCTTTGTTAGTTTTATAGGTTAATTTAGATTAAAGAACCATGCTGTTAGATGAACTATCATCTCTTCCCATTAAGAGGTGTCTCTTGTTCAAATCAAATATTTATCAATTTTGATAATATCCATAACTTTTCTTCTCCTGTGGAAACAAAGGCAAAACCCCTTCCCCAATGTAACACATGTCCTGGTTTCCATTCTGAGGTCAACACATCTTTAATGTATATCAACTGAGTTAATTCTGTAGTTTCCTTCCTACTGTCCAATGTCTCTCTGTAGCTGTTGTTCCTTTCTCATTAGCATTTAGAAAATTCAAAGTTAATAAAGCATTATTCAGTCTATTCCTAGGGGTATTTATCATCCCTTTCTGTTTATTTAACATATCCTTTAGAGTTCAATTTGATCTGTCTATAACTGTCTGTCCTGTAGGATTGTGTGGTATACTTGTAATATACTTTATATTATAATAAGCAAAAAACTTTTATATTCTTATAGACATGTGCTGGGGCATTGCTATCTTTATTTGTACAGGTATACCCTTGATGGCCATAACTTGTAGCAAATGTGTAATTACCAAATCAGCCTTTTCCGACTCAAGGCAGTTGCCCATTAAAAAACTGAATAGGTATCAATGGTGTGGTGTACATATTTTGGTTTTCCAAATTCTATAAAATGGAACACATCCATCTGCCAGATTTTACTCCTTTTAGTACCCTTTGGATTACTTCCTCCAGGTATTGGTGTTTGGTATATAAAGAAAAAGTAGGACATTTCCTTATAATTTCCTTGGCTTGTTGCCATGTGATAGAAAAGTCTTTTTGTAAACCTTTGTTTTTGACATGTTTTTTTTTTCGAGATAGGGTTTCTCTGTGGCTTTGGAGCCTGTCCTGGAACTAGCTCTGTAGACCAGGCTGGTCTCGAACTCACAGAGATCCGCCTGTCTCTGCCTCCCAAGTGCTGGGATTAAAGGCGTGTGCCACCATCGCCCGGCTTGACATGATCTTTTTTAAAGATTTATTTATTTATTATGTATACATGCTCTGCCTGCATGTATCCCTGCAGGCCAGAAGAGGGTGCCAGATTTCATTATAGATGGTTGTGAGCCACCGTGTGCTTGCTGGGAATTGAACTCAGGACATCTGGAAGAACAGCCAGTGCTCTCAACCTCTGAGCCACCTTTCCAGCCCCCTGACATAATTTTTTTAATGAAATTTGGAGGCCTTCAGCCATTTCTAATCAATAATTGATCGATTTCTGCATTACCTTGTGCTAGAGGACCTGGCAGACCCGTATGGGATCGGATGTGTATTATGTATATGGGAATGATTCCTATTCCTGATTATATCTTGTAACTAAATAAATAATATAATCAATTCTATATCCTCTGATATAAATTCAGCAGTTTCAATATGCAAAAAAATCTTTCTGAATATTGTGAATCATTAACTATGTTGAGAGATTTTTAAAAATTCCTTCGTACCACAAGAATAGCATCTAATTCTGATTTTGAACAGAATCATAAGGGCTTTAATCCACTTTACTTAAATTTTCTGATTTGTAATTTGCCTTTCCTAATTTATTTGCATCAGTATAGATTGTGGAGGCTCCAGTTATTGGTGAGTCCCATACAAAGTGAGGAAGGATTCAGCTAGTTCTCTTTATAAGTTGAATTCTCTTTCTTTTGGGATAGTTGTTGATAATCTCTCCCCCCAAAAAATTACTACAAGCTTTTTGCCAGGGTTCACTTTCTTCCCATAATTTGTCAATTTCATCATTATTAAAAGGTACTATAATTTCTGCTGGGTCTATTCCCACTAATTGACGAGGTCTTAGTTTTCCTTTTTGAATTGACTCAGAGACCTTTTCCACATAAGTTTTTAATTTTTTACTCAGTTTATGTGGTAAAAAAAATTCACTCTAAAATAATATCTACCCTCTGCATTAAAATTCCTGTAGGGAAATATTTGGAGGGTAATATGACGAGATGCAGTTAAGTTTTGGATTCACATGACCCACATGTGTCTTCTGTAATTTCTCTTCAAAGTCAATTCGCTCTCAGCTTCATCTGTAAATCCCTGGGGCCATTCAAGTCCTTGTCATCATCTAAGGTTTTTTGTTTTTTTTTTTAATTAATCAGGTCATCAGGACCTATCCCAGTAATGTGGGAAATGTCTCCTAGCAATCTTTGGAAGTTATTAAGAGTCTTCAATAGATCTCTCCTAATTTGCACCTTTTGGGGTCTAGTTTTTGTAAACCTATTTTATAAGTTAAATAATTAATAGAATCTCCTCTTTATAATTTTGTCAGGAGCAATTTGTAATCCTCACCAAGGCAAAATTTTCTTTACTTTTCAAACATTCTTTCTAAAGTATCTACATTTGAATCAGATAGCAAAATGTTGTCCATGTAATAGTAAACTATAGATTGAGGAAATTGCTTATGTACCATTTCCAATGGCTGAATTACAAAATACTGACACATAGTAGGGCTATTTAACATCCCCTGTGGGAAAATCTTCTGTTGACAGAGACCACTAGTTCATTTCCTGACCACCCTGACTCAAAATAATCACACAGAAACTATATTATTTAAATCACTGCTTGGCCAATCACTTAAGCATATTGCTAGTTAGCTCTTATGTCTTAAATTAACCCATTTCGAGCTGGGCAATGGTGGCGCACACCTTTAATCCCAGCACTCGGGAGGCAGAGACAGGCGGATCTCTGTGAGTTCGAGACCAGCCTAGTCTACAGAGCTAGTTCCAGGACAGGCTCCAAAGCCACAGAGAAACCTTGTCTCGAAAAACCAAAAAAAAAAAAAATAACCCATTTCTATTATTTTATGTTTCACTATGAGGCTTGTGGCCTACCAGCAAGGTTCCAGCTAGTGGCTCACATCTTTCTCCTCTGGCAGCTCCATGCCTTCTCCCTGACTTCACCTATTCTCTAAGCCTGGCTATATTCTGTTAAGCCATTGGCCAAAAGCAGCTTTTTTATTTGTTAACCAATAAAAGCAATACATATATAGAAGGACTTCCCACACTATTTTTCATTTTCTGTTTAGACAAAAAGGAAGGTTTTAACTTTAACATAGTAAAATTACATAAAAGAAAACAAGTATCAAGCAAGAATTACAGTTGCAATAGTTATATCTACATTATCTTTTATCATAACTAAGGAAATTATAACTATCTATTCTTCAACTCCATCAAAGACCCCAGAAGCATATAATATTACCTAAGTTAAAGGAAGTTTATTGTAAACAACTTCCAAAACCCTAGAATTGACAGAGACATCTTGTTGCCTGGACAGTCATCCAAAGTTCTTCTATATCATTGGAGCACCCATCTTCAGCCTACAGGCCCACAGTATCTGGCAGACTTCTTTATGAAGCAGGAAATTTGAAGATCTGTTCTACCTTGTAATGGCAAAGTTTATCAGTTGCTTTCTTCTGTGTCTTGTAAAATGTCTGGCAGACTCTTTCATGAAGCAGGAACCCTGAAGGACGGTCTCACCTTTAGGAAGTTGAGCAGTCATTTCTCTGTGGATCCTGCGTGTCCAATTCATACAGCATAAATAACATCAAGCAGTCCAGGCAAGAGTAGTTTCTTGTCCAAATGGCTAACAAACTCCATGAGGAGCCTCTTCAATGCAATTGTCTTTTATCAAATTTTTAATTTTTTTATTTTTATTTTTTACATACCCCACTTCCCAACCACAGTTATCCCTATCTTTACTCCTCCAAGTGCCCCTCTGCCCCACTATATCCCCTCCTCCATTTCCAGAAAGAAAGAAAGAAAGAAAGAAAGAAAGAAAGAAAGAAAGAAAGAAAGAAAGAGAAAAAGAAAGAAGAAAGGAAAGGAAAAGAAGGGAAAGGAAAAAGCAGGATTCCTAGGGATATCAATCAAAATTAGGCACAAACCCTCATATCAAGGCTGGAAGAGGCAACTCTGTGGGAGAAAAAGGGTCCCAAATACAGGCAAAAGGGATAGAGCTACCTACTACTCATTCTCTTAGGGATCCCACAAGAATACCAAGCTACACTCCATAATAGATATTCAGAGGACCTATCTCAGACCCACACTGGGTGCTTGGTTGTCTCTTCAGTGTCTGTGAGCCCCTATCAGCCCTGTTTACTTGATTCTGTGGGTTGTTTTTTTTTGTGGTGTTCTTGACCCCTCTGGCTCCTACAGTCCTTCCTCCCCCCTCTTCTTCAGGCTGCCCCTGGCTTCACCTGGTGTTATCTGTGTGTCTCTGCATCTGCCCCTATCAGCTGCCAGAGGAAGCCTCTCTGATGACAACTGGGCCAGGCACTAATAATATGAATATAGCAGAATATCATTAGGAATCATTTCACTGACTTCTTTTGCCAGTTGTATTTGGTCCTACCTTGGGTCTCTGGGATATCCTGCTCCTGGATCCTGCTGTCCAAGCAGTGTTAGGTGTAGGATTCTCATGGCATGGGCTTCAAGTTGGACCAGTCATTGGTTAGCCACTCCTGTAAGTTCTGCACCACCATTACCCCAGCACGTCTTGCAGGCAGGACGTGATGTATGCTAAAGGTCTTGTAGCTGGGTTATGTCCCAGTCCCACTGTGGGGAGCTTGTCTGATTATAGAAGATGGCCGGTTCAGGCTCTGGATCCCCATCACTAGGAGACTTCACTGTGTCCCTCTTGTAGATTATGGGGTGTTTCCACTGCACTGGTTTCTACATTGCCTCCCTGGATGCCCCCCCAATTCTAGTCATCTCCTCCCATCCTGAACCCTACTGTTCGCATCCCTACTTGCCCCCTGTTCCCCTACAAAATTTATTCTATTTCCCCTTCCAGGAAGATCCATGCCCCCACCCACATGAGCCCTCTTTGTTACTTAGCCTTTCTGGGTCTGTGGATTGTGTCATTATTCTTTACTTAACAACTAATGTCCATTTATAAGTGAGTACGTACCATCCTTGTCTTCAGGGTTACCTCATTCAGGATGATTTTTTTTTCTAGTTCCATCCATTTGCTTGAAAATTTTATTGTTTTCAACAGCCAGGAAATACTCCATTGTTTAATGTACCACATTTTCTTTATCCATTCTTCAGTTGAGGGAAATCTAGGTTGTTTCCAGTTCCTGGCTATTATGAATGAAGCAGCTATAAAGATAGTTAAGCAGTATCCTTGTGGTAGGATGGGGGATGGTCATCTGGGTATATGCCCAAGAGTAGTATGGCTGGGCCTTGAGGTAGACTGATTCCCAATTTTCTGAGAAATATTGATCTTTAATCAAATTTTGACTCAAATTGACTAAATTTTCTTGGAATTAGCAAATGTCAAAATTGATGCTAATCTGGCTCCAGGCTGAGACAATCTTAAAATAATCTTAAATAAATCATGGGTGAATATTCTATGGGTATGTTTGTGAGTGGCTAAAATAGTCTCAGTTTTGGTAACCTCTGGCTGCAAACAGATGACTTGAAAAGTAATAGTGTGGAACTTCTCATTTCCAGTTCATATGTGAAGAAGTTGGAAGTTGTCACTTTGTCCTAATAATTTTTAAAATTCTCTGCTTCCAAAAAAAACCCCAGAAACCCAATTTATGTGATAAGAATGTGCAATAAGCCAAGCTTGGGAAATTCAATCTTCCAGTACACATGAAACACTAACGGGTGGAAACTACCTAAAATTCTAGTCCATGCGGAGGCCTGGGACCAAAAAATGAGGAAATCCTGACACCTACTGGCCACTAAGCAAAACTCAGCCCAAAAGGTGGTTTGCTCTCCACTGTCCACTAGGACACTACATACCCACAGGTCTGGCTTTGCAGGCTTGAACAGGAGCCTTAACCCACACATCGCATGTCAGTTTGCTACAGGAGACGTCACAGGGAAAGGAGGAATTCAAAACCCATCCTCTCAAGGAAGAAGTCCTGACTAATGTTATATAATGTATGATATAGATTGCACGTTACATATGTATGGGGCATTGAACTTGGAGTAATAAATCAAAGAAGGCACAAACTCCTAATTCCTAAATGAAATCATGAAGCATACAAATAAGCAATATACCACAGATAGTCTACAGCAATGCTTATTGTAGCATTATTCATAATAGCTGAGCTATAGAGTCAGTCTGGATGTCTCTCAACAGAGGAATGGATGGAAATGTGGTCTACGTGCACAATGGAATTTTTTTTCAATGAGAAGGAAAAATGAATTGCATCATTTGCAGAAAAATGGATGTAACAAGGAGATATCAAATTAAGTGAATTAAGTCAGACCCAGAAGGACAAAAGTCACATTTTCTCATTTGTGGATCCCAGATTTTATACGAACAGATAAAATCATATGTATATATGACATAAAGTCATAAAGTAGACCCAAACTGTCCTGTGGAATGAAGAGAACTAACAGGGAGGGAAAGGGGTGGGAGCATGAGGGTTCTAGTCAACGTCTCCAAAACCATTCAAGAAAAGAAGAGGGGAGAATAAAATAGCTAGATTAAAAGAGTTCACCGAACTACAATTTGTGAGAAATTATCCTCGTGGGGGGAAAGAGAAGGAAAATAATACAGGTTATAAATGTGTATCTATACCTGAAAAGTAAAACATATCAAAGAGGAAATATGAAGATAAATGAAGGCATTTCTCTTAGTCTTAACTCATGAAACAGATAACATTTTGTTCAAAATCAGAGCAACAGCATGCTGGTCGTGCATACACACTTAAGTTTATAAATCAGTGAGAAGGTGGCAGCAGTGATGTAAAAGAGGGTGGAAAATTAAGATAATTATTGCATGTTTGAGAGTCGTGGCCCCTGCTGGCCTCACACTTGCTGTGTAGCTGAGGGTGGTCTTGAACTTCTGATTCACCATGCCTGGCTCAAAATTATTTCTATAGCATGCTTATACTTCCAGTAGTGTTATTTGAGAGTGGACCTGGATTAATCATGAGTATATGTTACAAGCTCTTGGATGACTACTTTGTAAAGTTAAAAAAAAAAAGTACAGCCAATTGCTAAAAATTGGAAAGAAAATAAAATCATAGGAGCTGCTTAACTAAAATCATTAGAAGCATGGCAGTGTGGCTCAAGGCAGGGCATTTTCCAAGCATGTAAAAAGGCCAGGTTCTATCCCTGCAGAGAAAAAAGAGGAAGAAAGGAAAGGAGGAAGGGGGGTGAAACAGGAAAAGAGGTGCGTGTGACAGACATACAGTGGTGACAGTGTAGGTCAGTGCCACAGTGTCACTAGTTACTTAACGTCAGTGACCTAGGAGCCCCAGGTAAAAAGTAGAGAAAGTCAAAATGGATCAAAAGAAAGACCTGATTATGTTTCATCTACAAGAAACCCGCACTAGAATTTTCTTAGCCACTAAAAGCTCTTGCTGCTCAAACTTGAAAACCTGAACTGGACCCTAGAAAGAGAAAACAACTGAAAGTTGTCCTCTGACCTCCATACTTACTCCAGGACACATGTGCATGTGTGTGCGTGTGTGCACGCACACACGTGCACACATACACACACACCAATAATAAATAAAATAAATAATTTATATTTTATAAGAAGCCCACATTAAATAGAAAGATATAGAGAGCTTAAAAGCAAGTGTATAGAGAAAAACACCAGTCAAAGCAAAAGAAGCTGTATTAATTTCAGGCAAAGAAATGTCAAGGTACACAAAGTTATCAGGGGTAAAAAGAATATTATGCAATGGTAAATCCATTATTCCAAACGACATGACAACTCTTTTTAATGTTTTAACTTTTTTGTTTTTTAACAATTTTTTAAAATATTTATTTATTGTGGGGTGTGGTGGCGCAGACCTTTAATCCTAGCACTCGGGAGACAGAGGCAGCCAGATTTCTGTGAGTTCAAGGCCAGCCTGCTCTATATAATGAGTTCTAAGATAGCCAGAGCTATACAGTGAGACCCTATCTCAGAAACACACACACAGACTTTGTTTTATATGTATGGGGTTTGCCTGCACACATATAAGTGCACATCTTGCGTGCTTGGTGCCCAGAAGGCCAGAGAGGGTTCTGAATTCCCTGAAGCTGGAATTGCTGAGGGTTGTGGACTGAGCCCAGTTCTTGAAAGAACAGCCAGTGCTCTTAACTGCCAAGCCATCTCCCCAGCACCAACACAATGATTCTTTTTTTATTATCAAAGATTTTATAAATAAAAATGAATGGTGATAAAGTTAAATCAGTCAAGTATATGACACAGTACTGTAAACACACTGCACAACATAGACAATGGCATTTTTACTTTAGCAAAATGGTATCATTTGTCATACAAATATACTGTTTATTAAATTTTACTACATTATAATTTGCTTTTATTTAATTTAAATTGGATTTCACTTCAGCATGATAAGAACTAGAGTCCCACAGAATTCATGTCTTGTTTTGTGGTGTGCATATTTAGGTAAAGGGCTACTAAAAGCACTTTAGTAGTTTAGGTAATTTTTCCTCTATTTATTCTAATTTAAGGTAGATGACACACTGCCGCTGCTCACTCTGACAAAGTGTTCTCCTTTGTGGTTGTCCTCAGTGGCTTCTGTCCAGAGACAACCAGGAGGGGACAGTGGGCTGTTTGGAAGCTTCTGAGCCAGGGAAGCTCAGACACTCACACTTAGGGTCCAAAACATGAAGTTAGAAGCGTTCTGGTGTCTCTCTGATGGAGGGGAACAAGGATGAAGACATGGAGATGGCGACAAAACATGAAGCTGTGCATAACTGCAAATGTTGACTGCCTTCCATGCCAGACACCACCCTCGTGACAATAGTCATTGCTTGTGAGATGAGGAAAATGGGGTTCGGGAAATTTAGTAACCACAGAGCTATAAGATCGCAGAAGCAGGTGTCCCCACCATTGTCCTCCTAGCTACAGAAATGATCATTTCCACCATAGCTTAGCTTCTGAAAGTCACCAGTGAGCTCTGAGTGGAGGACCCATGATCAAAATTCCCCACCAGGGTTCTCAGAGCATAAAATTTGTTACAATGGCCAGACTGGAACAATATTCACCAGCTTCCAAAGCACAGGAGGAATAGGCAAGGGCTGGATTGTTGAGATGACTAGTTTTATATGCATCAGCTTAGCAGAGCCACGGGATACCTAAATAGCTATACATAATTATACATTTTTTTCTCCCTTTTATTGAAAATAATTTTTTCTCACATAATATATCCTGATTACAATTTCTCATCCCTCTGTTCTTTCCAGCTTTTCTCTACTTCCTCTCCCATCAGGTTCACCACCTCTCTATCTCTCATTAGAAAACAAACAGGTTTCTAAAGAATAATAATAAAATAAAATAATTTAAAACTCTTTGATAGGGCTGGAGAGATGGCTCAGTGGTTGAGAGCATTGCCTGCTCTTCCAAAGGTCCTGAATTCAATTCCCAGCAACCACATGGTGCCTCACAACCATCTGTAAAGAGGTCTGGCGCCTTCTTTTGGCCTTCAGGCATACACACAAACAGAATATTGTATACATAATAAATAAATAAATATTTAAAAAACTCTTCGATATACACAGTGAACAAGTGACACTTAAAATAAAAACACACCCACGGGGCTGTCTGGCTTGGTTATACACACCTATATTCACAGAACTCAGAAGTATTGCATGCATAGTAGTAAGGACAGCCCCTCTGAGAAACAGTGCTGGGAAATTGGTATATACACGTGTAGAAAACTAAAGCAAATCCTTTTCTCTTGCCCTCTACAAAAATAGACTCAAAAGAAATCACACATCTTTATGTAAGACCTAAAACAATAAGACTATAAGAGAAAAATTAAGGAGAAACATTTGAGGCATACACAAAGATTTTCTGAATAGGATTCCAATAGCTCACGCAATAATACAAATAATACATAAAGGGGCTGCATTAAATTTAAAAGCTTTGGCTCCACAAAAGAAACAATCAATCAGGGTGATGGTGGCTCTTCCATTTAATCCCAGCATTCAGGAAGCAGAGGCATGGGAATCTCTGTGAGCTCAAGACCAGCCTGGTCTGCAGAGCGAGTTCCAGGACAGTCAGTGCTACCCAGAGAAACCCTGTCTCAAAAAGAAAGAGAGAGGAGACAAGAGAAAGGGAGTGGGGAGAGAATCAGCAGAGTGAAGACAAAATCAGAGAAAATCCTTTATCAGACAGTCAATGGATGTTCACACTATATAAAGAACTTGAGTTGGAAAGATGGCTTAGTGGTTAAGAGCCTTGGCTGCTCTTCCAGAGGACTGGGTATTGGTTCCCAGCACCTCCATGGTGGCTCATAAGTATCTGTAACTCTAGTTCTCAGGGTTACTGTGAACCAAAAACTACTCTACAACAGTAAAGCATTCAGAAACAGTACTAGCAATTGTGCTTTGACCTACATCCCTCTTGGCTAATTAAAAACATCTACATAAAAAATAATTGTGTATACAATTGTCTTCCAGAGTCTCAAAATCCAAGGCAAAACTGATCATTGAAAACATTCATTTCAATGGCATGAAAGATCCTAATTATACACAAATGCCTTAATATTTCTTCATGCCCAACATACTGGGCAAGGGTAAAGTACATTTTAGAGTTAAATCGTTTCTCTGGATCCACATTGAAAAAAACAGGGAATCCATCGGTGTTGTCTGAGTTTTCCACCATTCTGTTGTCGGGCTTTTGGTTTTCTGTCCTGCCCAGTTCCTGCAATCGTTAAGTCCCAAAGAAATCACACAGAGGTCTACATTAGTTAGAAACTGATTGGCCCAGGGGCTGGAGAGATGGCTCAGTGGTTAAGAGCATTACCTGCTCTTCCAAAGGTTCTGAGTTCAATTCTCAGCAACCACATGGTGGCTCACAACCATCTGTAATGAGGTCTGGTGCCCTCTTCTGGCCTGCAGACAAACATACAGATAGACTATTGTGTACATAATAAATAAATAAATATTTTTTAAAAAAAACCTGATTGGCCCATTAGCTCAGGCTTCTTAGTAACTCTTTTTTTTTTTTTTTTTTTGGTTTTTCGAGACAGGGTTTCTCTGTGGTTTTGGAGCCTGTCCTGGAACTAGCTCTGTAGACCAGGCTGGTCTCGAACTCACAGAGATCCGCCTGCCTCTGCCTCCCAAGTGCTGGGATTAAAGGCGTGCGCCACCACCGCCCGGCCTTCTTAGTAACTCTTATAACTTATATTAGCCCATTATTCTTGTCTATATTAGCCACGTGGCTTAGTACCTTATTCGGTGAGGCAGTCAAATCTTGCTTCTTCTGTGGCTGGGTCAGGACTGCAAACTAGGACTTCCTTCTTCCCAGAATTCCCCTGTTTTCATTGACCCACCTCTACTTCCTGTCTGGTTGCCCTGCTTCTCCTTCCTTTCTGGCTACTGGCCAATCAGCATTTATTTAAAATATAATTGACAGACTATAGACCATTGTCCCACACCACATCTGAGAATGGAAAACATGGAAACTCCACTGGAAGATGAGCTCTCTAAAATGTAGAGCTTGTGTGGTGTGAGAACCTCAGTACCCTGTTCCTCTGCTTTCCTCAGAAAGAAAATACTTTGAGCAGAGGAAATGCTACCAGTGTTTAATGTTTTTCACCCAGGATGAATAAGAGAGAGACCAGAGCACATGGCTTCTCTCTGGTCGCTGTCTGGATACCATCTAGACACTATCTGGGATTAGTGGAAAGGATTTCTGATGACTGTCTGTTTCATTGGAATCTGTCACGTGAAACTTTACTTGTACCATTCTTAACCTGCCGACTAATATCAAGTGAAGTTTAAATTATATTTAAATCCCTCTCTTTGTACTAAACACAATAGCTACAACCAGAGACTTAAAATGTTGTCTTCCAGAATAGATTGTATGTTCCTCACTCTGGATATAAGAAAAGCAAACATATTCATTATTTTCATGGATTTCACTTTAGATTACTGTCCTGACTTCTGAGCCTGGAAAAGAAGTGATCAGACAACTGGAGGAAGGGTTGAAGGATATAAACCTACTTTGTGTCAGAAGGCTGCAGGTGGTTGAGATCTCAAAAGACACCCAAGAGAATAGAGACTCACCATCTCCCGTTGAAGAGCCCAGCAATGATGGTAAGAATTGAGCTTTTGCTGTTCCCATGCTGGTCTTGACCTTGCATTCTTCCTGCCTCAAAAATGTTTATTTGGGGCTGGAGAGATAGCTCAGTGCTTAAGATCACTTGCTCTTATGGAGGATTCTGGTTTAGTTCCCAGCACCAACACGGTGGCTTGCAATTGTCTATAACTCCAGTTTTGGGGATCCCATGCCCTCTCTGGCCTTAGTGGGTGCTAGGTATGCACATGGAACATAGATGTACATATAAGTAAAATGCCCTACACACAAAAAATTAAAATACATAAACTAATCATTTTTAAAGGGAAAAATAGAGTGTAATGACCCAGACCTGTAATTGAAACTTTTGGGAGATGGAGACAGGTAGAATTAGAAGTCCATACTTCATAGAGGCCAGCTTCGGCTACCTGTAATGAGAGAGAGTGAGAGACCCAAATTTTCAGATTTTGTGACATAAAGCACTTAGAACAGTGCCTGGCACAGATAAATGAAGTGCACTGATATTAATGGTAGGTTAGGAGAAGTCTTTGTAGTGCTTTTTAATATGCCTTTTCCTGATAAAATTTCAAGCCTTAGTCATTTATTGTTTTACTAAAAAGATTATATGACCATCAAAATACTTTGCAACTTAGAAGCCTCTCCTAACCCAATTACAGTACTTTTATTTTTGTACATTGTCCCTCAGTTGTCCCCTGTCACATTTATGCTATATAGGTTGAATTTGTCTAATTTTTTTATTTTCATCTAACATAATATAAAACTTTTGCATAGTTCTCATGCTCCTTCCTTTCTGCTTTTTGTCTATTTTTGTTCCTCTTTCACTCTTAAAAGAAAACGAGAAAGTGTTTACCCAAGAAATAGGTACAAACTCTTACAGGGAAACCAGGATGCTGTCTTTACCCTGTTTTCTCTCTTTACATGTGAGCCAGCCCTGTATCGACAGCAAATTCCTAATGGTTTTAATCAACTTAGGATCTAGGAAATTCTGCTCATTCTAGCACCCAAGATTGGCCTCATAGAAGAGCCATAGATATTGGGAGCAATGCTGCTATCTTCTTTAAGGATTTTTTTGTGTGTTATTGTTTTATTTCTTATTTGTTATTAGTATTCTGTTTACACACATGTATGTTCATTTTTAGCTTTCCACCTGGTTTTGAAGCAGGGTGCCCCTGGTTTCCACTGTTCTGTGTACTGCAGGATAACTGGTGTACGAGCTTCCAGATGATTCTTC
The DNA here is from genome assembly GCF_000317375.1 of Microtus ochrogaster. Taxonomy (NCBI): domain Eukaryota; kingdom Metazoa; phylum Chordata; class Mammalia; order Rodentia; family Cricetidae; genus Microtus; species Microtus ochrogaster. The sequence goes on along the minus strand of NW_004949098.1, from coordinate 769,918 downwards.
TGTGGGCACCTCCTGCAATGCTGGGATTACAGGTGCATGCCACATCTTCCAGTATGTTCTAGGGATCAAACTCAGCTTGTTGGGTTTGTATAGCAAGTGCTTTTTACCCCTTGAGCTAGTTCATCCCGGAAGTAAAGTTTTTTTTTTAATTTTTTTCTTCTTGTTTTACCTATTTGCTGCAGTGCTGGGAATCAAACTTAGTACCCTTGCACCAAGGCAAGCACTCTACCACTGGGCTAGATCTCTTGCTCCTTAAAAATAAATTTTGGAGGTTGGAGAGGGAACTCAGCAGTTAGGAGTGCATGATGCTTGTAGTGGTGTGAATGAAAATGGCCCCCATAGGCTCATACACTTGCAAGCTTAGTCGCCCATGATGGATTGTTTGGATAAGATTAGGAGATGTGGCCTTTTTAGAGGAAGTGTGTCACCAGAAGTAGGCTTTGAAGTTTCAAAAGCCAATGCCAAGTCCAGTGTCTGTCTGTCTGTCTGTCTGTCTCTCTCTTTCTCTCTCTCCCTTCCTCCCTCCCTCTTCCTCCTCCTCCTCTCTTTTTCTCTCTCTCCCTTCCCCCTCCCTCTCCCTCCTCTCTCTCCTTCCCTCCTTCTTTCTGTCTCTCTCTCCCCTTCCCTCCCTCCCTTCCTTCTCTCTCTGCCTGCTGCCTGTGCATCAGCATATAAAGCTCTCAGCTATGCTCCAATGCTGTGCCTGTCTGCTTCTCACCATAATGATCATGGACTAACCCCCTGAAACTGTAGAAAGGCCCCAATTAAATGTTTTCTTTGATAAGAGTTGCCTTAGTCATGGTGTCTTCACAGCCATAGAACAGGAACTAAGATAATGCTCTTCCAGAGAACCCAGGTTTCCTGTCATTCACTATGAGTAGTTTACAGCCACCTTTAAATACAGCTCAAGAGGATCCAAGGCCCTCTTCTTGCTTCAGGAACCCATATACATATGGCATATGTTCGCAGATACATAGATATACATACTTTTCAAAAAAGAAAGAAATATCAACAGGGATATATATTATAGTACTTCTTGGGGATGCCTAAAGCTTCATTAGTGTTCCTTAAAGAAGTCAGAACTTGAACATGATGGTAGATAAAACACTCGATAAAGAATTCAGTTCTCCCCAAACTGACCTGCTAATGTGATTCCAATCAAAATCCTATCAGAACATTTTGGTTGATTTTGTTTGGGCTTGGTTTGGTTTTTTGTTCTTTGAAACAGGGTCTCACTATGTAGTTCTGACTGGCATGAACTTACGGTAATCCTCCTGCTTCAACCTCCTGAATGCTAGGATTACAAGTATGTACTGCTATGCCCAGCTTCATTTTGTTTATTTTGTTTTGTTTTGCTTATTTTGTTTTGCCAAAGCCTAGGTTCCATATTACCTAGGCTGCTCTAGAAGATAGGATTCTCCTATTCCCCTCTCAGAAATGCTGAGATTACAGTTGTGTGCCACCACACCCAGCTCACCTTTTTTTGTTTTGGTTGCTAATCTGATGAGCTAATCCTATGGGAAGTGTGTGTGCTCAAGTGTGCATGTGCTTGCATGGATGCATGTTAAAACTGAGGATGTTCCTTGTCAGGTGTAAAGATCATTCTTGAAGCTGGGCGATGGTGGCGCACGCCTTTAATCCCAGCCATCGGGAGGCAGAGGCAGGTGGATCTCTGTGAGTTCGAGACCAGCCTGGTCTACAGAGCTAGTTCCAGGAACAGCCCCCAAAGCCACAGAGAAACCCTGTCTCAAAAAACCAAAAAAAAAAAAAAAAAAGATCATTCTTGAAGTTGTTCAATAAGACAGCTTTGAGGCTTGTCACACAGCCCAACCCCAGATCCTTTGATCCTTTGCCTCATGCACGATGCTCTGGGTGTTACACCCAGCACTACAAAAAATAACAGATAGCATCATAGTGACACAGGAATAGATGATCTCTTCTGTCTGGAGCGGATTACTGAGCCCAGAAGTAGAAAGTCACACGAAAACTTGATATGTGGTGTGGCTGCCATAGAAAAGCAATGAAAAGAGATGAATGCAGTTACTCAGCCATTCTAAAGCTATCAGCATTCCTTACAGGAAAAGGGGAAATTGGATCTCTACTTTACAAAATGTATAGCATTTTAAATGGGTCAAAAACCTAACTAGGAAAGATGAAACTTTTGGAAGAAAATGTATAAGAAAAGAATTTTCTGACAGTGGGCGAGGAAAAGAAGGAAGTACTCCCAAATGAGACACAAAGTCTGCTGACGACGGGACATTGAAATAGTGTCACTATATTAAAAGTCAGAATTTCTGTTTGTAAGAAGATGCCGTGAAAATGTAGTGAGAACGAATCAGAGATACAGCTCTGCCTCCTATAATCAGTAAAACGCCGCTGTGTGGAATACAGAACTTGAGACATCTTCCCGAAGCAGAGCATCACAGTGAATGAACCGTAGCCATGTAGAACAATGTGAGGCGGGGCGGGGCGGGGGGAGTAATGCTTCTGCACAAAGCTCAGGGAAATTAAAACAACATGATATCACTTAAAGTAGTAAACTAGTTTTTAAAGAGGGGAAGAGTGATAAGGAAACTTAACGTGGCAAGGCCTCCTCTGAAGATCAGAGAACAGCACACAGACGTATCAGTGCTAGTAATGCTATTCTACATCTCAAATTAAACAAAAGAATCTGTGGCTGTCCGATTATTGTTGAGCGTTTGGAACTTACATGAACACACATAGTATGTCTTCATTTGCATATAATAAATTTTTATGATAGCCTTATAAAGAATGGGTAAGCAATAAATATGCCAAAACTAAAAGGCCTCAGTGATCAATATCCTTTGGCATCTAGACAGCATCTGTCCAGGTTGACAACCGTCTGCACTGATTGGGTATATAAGTCTTGAACCAGTTAGAAATCAACTTAACGAGGCTGCCAACGAGCCTACATTTCTCAGCCATGTACACAAGGGTATCAGGTTCCTTTGCTAAGTGCTCACAAGCCATCTGTTTAGAATTTCCTCCTAGAGTTTACCAGGGATCGATGTCAAGCTCCCTTGCAAAGGTAGTCTAGCCATATGTGTTCTCAGGAAACACCTAATGTTAACAATCCAAACAAAGAAGATAGAGATTCATTGCTTCTTAGAAGATTCCAGAAAGACCTAGGTAGGGGACTGGGCGTCCCCTCTGTACTGCCAGCAGTTGTCAGACTCCAGCGTCTTAGAGAACAGGCCAGAATGAGTAGCTGCTTGACGAGTTTGGTTTTGATAACTGTGTTAAAGTCATTTTCCTGTGGCGTTGAGACTAAATTAGAAGCTCTGCTGTTTTTGCTACCTAAAGATTTTTAACTCCAACAGACATTTGTTTCATTAAGAGAAGCCATGCTCTAAGAGAAATAGCAACCTCCCTTTTGTAATTCAAAGTAGTAGGAAGTTAGCCGAATATTTGAAGTTATTTCAAAATTGAAATTTTAAAAGTTTGACCTTGTCAGTTTGAGGAATAATCTACACACCAGAAGTTACAGCCGCTCAGCACATACAGCTCAACGAGTTTTCATAGTAGTGTACACCTACAAACCATCACCTCAGACAAAACACAGATACTTCCCTCATGCTCAAAAGGCCCCTCCCACCTCACTGCACTCAATCCCATCGATTACATTTAAGTAGAGTCATACAATAGATACTTCTGTGTCTAACCTTTTTCATTCAGATATTGAGATTTTTCCATGTTGTTTATATCAATTAATTTGTTTTTATTGTTGAGTAGTAATCTTTTACATAAATATTATGTTTTAACTATTCGTGTGTCAAGGGACAATTTGGTTTCCAGTTTTTATCCATGGATAAAGCTGGTATCAATATCTATGCCCAGGTCTTTCGGTGTATGTATGTTTCATCTCTCCTGGGTTCTTATTCATCTTTTCTCACACATGTACTTTCAAGCCATTTGTGTGTTTACATTTAAAGTGTATTTCAGCCAGTAATGGTAGCTAATGCTTCAGGCCAGCACTCAGTGGCAGAGCCATGTGAATCTCTGAGTTTGAGGCCAGGCTGATCTACAGAGTGACCTCCAGGACAGCCAGGGCTACACAGAGAGACTCTGTCTCAAAAAAACAAACAAAAATAAATATGTAATATAAATAATGAAATAATAGTTAATTAAGATAAGTAAAGTAAACTTGTATAAATCATCTTTATATTCATTCTGATAACTTCTAAGTTTTATTTGTAATGTATATTCCATTAATAATTACCATAAGTAGGGCTGGAGAGATGGCTCAGAGGTTAAGAGCACTGACTGCTCTTCCAGAGGTCCTGAGTTCAATTCCCAGCAACCACATGGTGGCTTACAGCCATCTATAATGAGGCCTGGCGCCCCCTTCTGGCTTGCAGGCACACGTGGAAGGAATGCTATACACATAATATATAATTAATAAATAAATAAATATAAAAAATAACATAAGTATTGATATGGTTGGTTTTAGGTCTACAGTTGTATTTTTTTTTGTCTGTTAACTCTATTTTTGTGGTCTTTTTTCCTCCTTCTTTCCTGCCTTCGAGGGGTCTGCCTTAAATGTTTTTTAAATTGGGGGCTAGAGAGATGGCTGAGAAGTTATAAGCTTTTGCACTCTTCCTAAGGACCCTGTGAGCACATCAGGCAACTTCCAACCACCTGTAACTCCCTCCAGGGAATACAACATCTTCTGGCCTCCAAAGACACCTGGATGTAGGGTTAAGCCAGCCCCTTAGGGGGCGGGCTTGTTTTGGGTGAATGTTTACTTATAAATTGGGTACGCGGGAGCCCGCACACCCCTTTTGTTTTTTGTTTTTTTGTGGGAACCATGGTACTGTAAGTCTATTTCTACATTAAAGCTGTATATATTTTTTACAATCTGCCTGCATTCATTTTATGTCGGTACACTTGGCGCCCACGTTGGGCGCCAGATGAAGGCAAAGGCATAACGCCACTCTGTTGTAATAGGAGCAGCAGGTTGTGTCCCACCACCCAGCTAGCTTTACCCGAAATAATTACATAGAAACTGTATTCTTTTAAACACTGCCTGGCCCATTAGTTCCAGCCTCTTATTGGCTAGCTCTTACATATTAATCTAACCCATTTCTAATATCCCTGTAACACCATGAAGTGTCTTACTAGGGAAGATCTTAACCTGCGTCTGTCTGGAGTGGGAGAATCATGGCGACTCCGCGACTCAGCTTCTTTCTCCCAGCATTCTGTTCTGTTTTCTCTGCCTACCTAAGGGTTGGCCTATCAAATGGGCCTAGGCAGTTTCTTTATTAATTAACCAATGAAAGCAACAGATTAAAAAAAAATCACTCCCACATCACATGAATACACATAGTACACACACTGAGAGAGACACGCATATACATAAATGTTATTTTAATTTAGCTGGATGTGGTGGTGCATGCCTTTAATCCCAGCACTCAGGAGGCAGAGGGAGGTAGATCTCTGTGAGTTCAAAGCCAACATGATTTACATAGTGGACTCCAGATCAGCTAGGGCCAGAAAATGAGACTCTGCCCCAAAAAACAAAAAAAAACAAAACAGAAAAAGCATTTTAATTCTATTTTATCTATTATAATTTAGAGATTCACCTTCAAATTCACATTTGAATTCACAAAAATAATTCATGTTATTTTTTGTGGCTTCTCTGGAGGGCTTACATTAATTATATATCTTTTGTCTTTTTACAATCTAATTCTCACTCTAATCTAACTCTAATTAGAGTTAACATGATAACATAGGGCTTAAAATCTATTTTAAACATTTTATAGCCTACTTAAAATTAATATAGCACTCTTTCATGTAAAATACAGAAATTTCACAATTATATAGGTCCATTTGTCCTGCCTCAAACATATAGTCTATCTTTTACTTATTTGCTTATTTGTTTGTTTGTTTGTTTGTTTGTTTGAAACAGGTCTCCTAGAGCCCAGACTGGCCTTGAACTCAATTATACAGGCACCACAGGCGAGAATAATTTTGAACTCCTGACTCTTGTCTCCGCCTCTCAAATTCTGAGTCCTAGGGTTACATACACACTATTGTTTATGTTGTAGTTAACATATGTGTTCAGTGCTCACAGTGGAGGCCATGAAAGGGTATCAGGTCTCCTGGTACTGGAGTGGCAGATGGCTGACATGTGTGTTCTGGAAATTGCCCTTAACTGCTGAGCTGTCTCTCCAGCCCCTAGTCTTAAATCCTGGATCCTCCATGTTTACCCATCTATTTTTGCCTCTCCTAAAGTTCCTCATTCTTTACTAGATGTATATCTAAGTTTCCCTTCCCTTGAAGAGCCTTAGTATTTCTTATAGCATGGTTCTGGTAGTGACAATTCTCCTCATTGTCATTAAAATGTTTCTTCCACTTTCATTCTTGAAGTATATTTGACTCATACATACAATTATAGATTGCCTGGGCTGCTTCAGTAATTTAAAGATATTTCATTGTCTTCTGGCCTCCCCTGGTTTCTATCTAAAAGTGACAGCCCTTAAATCATTTTTGGCTATCTGGAAAGAATCACTTTCCTGGCTGCTTTCATGAAATTCGTCTTTATGTTTGTATTCATCAGCTTGATAATGACATAACTAAGCACAGATTTCTCCACATTTATCTTGTCTAGAGTTCACTAGCCTCTTAAATCATATTATTTTCAAGATCTGATCATTTATTTGTTACTCTTAAAAACTCATTTTTGACTAGATTCAAAAGTAGAAGCTCTCAGTCAGGACAGCTTACATCTTTTCACGTTCTGTTCTTGGCATTTTCCTTTGGCTTCCTTCATTCTCTTGGACAAAAGCATAGCATATTCTGCAGCTTCCTCTTTGTTTATCTTAATGTATTGTTTCTTCAGAGCAATATTTTAGCATCTATGTTGCAGGACGAGTGGAGTGACAAGACTCTGAACCTTGGGTACTTTGGTTCCAGGCTTGCCTTCTTTGTTTAAGGATTTTCTAACAACGTATTGGCAGACATAATACTCTTTAGAGAGATTGAGCAGCTTCAAGATTCTGCTAGCCTTTTGGGGCTGCAACTGCTGAGATACAGTAGTACCAGTAGGTCTAGGAATATCCTTCTCTCCCTTTATTACCATGATCAAACTGAGAACTCAGATTGGCCTCCACCATATCAAACAGACTTGTGCTTTCTCTCTCCAGCTCTCCATATGAGAGATGCCACTCACTCACTCATCAGCAGGGGCACTCTGCAATGGGGCTCAAGATGCCTTGCTTCATGGGAAAACCTTGCTTTCCGCTCCCACCACTGACTCGGACCACATAGCCCTTCCACTCTTCACAGAGCGACTTCTGTGGCCCCCGCGTTTCTCACAGAAAGCACGAATCTGGCATTCATCATTCACTTTGCTGTGTTTCCCAGTGTGTTTCTGATGCTGCTGAGTGGGAATATACACCACTGACCACTGAGGAGGTTCCAGCAAAGAGACTTGAGTCTACATGCTTTATTTTCCTTTTTAAGACAGGGTCTCTCTGTGTAACCTTGACTGGCCTAGAACTCAATTTGTTGACCAGACTGGTCCCAAACTCACAGACACCCATCTGCCTCTGCCTTCCAAGTGCTGAAGTTAAAGGTGTGCACCACCACACCTGACCAAGCCTATTCACTTAAATCTGTAACCTAAGTTGAAAAGTTTTCTACCATTATTTCTTCGAATACTTTTGTGCTATAGCCCTTCTCTCCTAGGGCTCCAGTTACCCATATGTTAAAGTGGCGTGTGCCTCTCATCTGATTTCATAGTGCTGGAAACAGAACCCAAGACTGTGCAAGCTAAGCAAGCCTCTGCCAGCTGTGCTGTGTCCCCACCCGTTTGTTTATTTTGTTCAATTTTGTCTCTTCAGGTCACTAAGTCACTTTTTAAGCACTCACTTCTTCCTCTTTCATTTTTTGACCTGCTTTTAAGCCCATGTGATTATTTTTGTCTAGATATTGTATTTTTAAGTCCAAAAGCTTCATTTGTCTACCTTTTATAGTTTCTGTTTCTCTACTAACATTTCTTACATTTCTATTCATTTTTTGTGAACATAGAATGATTTCAATTATGCTAGTACAAAGTCCTTATCTGGTAGATGCAACATCTTTATCATGTTAGGGTTCGCATCTGTGATCTGTGTTTTCCATTGAGACTGAGCCATGGTTTCTTTCTCTATATGCCAAAAACATTTTGATTTTATTTTGTGAATGCTATGATATAGAGATTTTAGGTTCTATTGTGTTGTTTTGGAGCGGTTTTTGTTTGTTTTGTCAGACAGTTACCTTTGTTAGCCTCAGACTGCCATGCATTGGTCCTGCAGTGAGCAAACACTCAAATTCCCAGTCCCATTCTTTTCCTATTTGTTTTGCTTGTAGATGTTATTTGAGACAGGGTCTCTCATTGGGTAACTCTGGCTGCTGTGGAACTCACTAAGTAGACTAGACTGACCTTGAACTCTCAGACACCTGCCTGCCTCTGCCTCTCCAGTGCTGGGATTAAAGGTGTGCGCCACCACGCCTGGCCTCAGTCCCATTCTTTAGCCTAAATTCTAAGCTGTGTTCCATTTGCCCCATATGTGTAGGGCAGGGGCAGATAGGGCCTTGGACTGTGCTTAGGCCCACCATTCGGTGCTCTCGGGCTCTCTCTTCTAGTGGCCGTCCTCCTCACTTTCCCGAGAACCTGGCTCACCTCTTTTCTTCCTCGAGGTTTGGACTGGGCAATGGCTAAAGGATAAAGGGCTTGCTATGCAAACGTGAGGACCAGAATTTGACCTCCAGCATTCATATTAAAGGGCCAGACACTGCAGCACCTCCTGTAATTCCAGAACTGGTGGGTGGAGGCAGGAGGATCCTAGTGGCTAACTGGCTAGGCCGTCTAGCCAAAACAGTGAGCTCTGTGTTCAAAGAGAAACTATCTCAGAAATAAGGTGGAAAACCATAGAGGAAGATGTTGAAATTGACCTCTGGCCTCCACACATGCAAGCATGGGGACACATACCTGCGCACACATACATATGCTCCCACAGAAATAAAGGAGTAAATGTTTCTAATTAAAATCTAAGCCAATGAGCTGTCTCAGTGAGTAAAGGGTACTTCCTGTCAAGCCCAAAGACCCGGGCTCCATACCTTAGTCCAATCTCTAGAGGAGAACTGACTCTTGCCACATCTTGATGGTGTGACTACCACATGCACACCTACACCGTGCACACACACCGATAAATAAATAGGCGGATAAATAATGTAATTTTTAATTAATATTGTTGACATGATAAGAAGGCACAATGCTATCAAAGGACAACTGGAAAACTAGGGGAAAGCACTGGGATTTATAACACAGGGGAACTGATACTGAAACACAGTGCTACAACTCTTTTGGAGGGGAATTTGTAAATATCCTTTAAAGTTTGTATGGGCTGGCCTTTGAGTCCCCAGTTCCTCTTTCATGAATGCAGTATCCTGAAAATCCTCCCCAGTGATGCAAATGTGCACAGAATCACAGTCATGCAGTCTAGGTGTGCATGTGTGCACATGCTTTGGGATGTGCTTCGTTTACGAGACCTTTCCAACTCCTTCTTGCTCCACTTAGCTCACTATGCAAGCACATGCCCAGAGTCCAATCCCTGGATTTCACGTGAAATTAGAGCACTGACTCCCTAAAGTGCTCTGACCTCCACATTCATGCTCTGGTGCATGCGTGGCCGTGTGTGCCTGTTTGGACACACAAATAATGATAATCAATAAATAAAATGTTAAATGTTCAAAGAAGGAATGCTTTGCTATGGTTGCTGGGGCCATGCCGTCAGATTGAATGTCTTCCTAGCCCTGTCTTCATCCACCCTCCCTTGTCCTCTCTGACCACAGTGCCCATAAAACCACTACTTCCCAGTCAGCTTTAAATCTTTGAATATCAGGTTACAATAAGTACCTTTAAGTTGTATAACACGTAAATTAATGTCTGTAGGGGTAATAAAAGACTTTTGGTTTTGAAACAGGGTCTCTTTACGGGTCTGACTGCCCTAGTACTTGGTACCTACCCCACAGACAAATTCACAGCAATTCTGCCTCAGTTTCCCTAATGCTGCAATCACGGGCATGTGCACCATGGAAGAGTTTTAAATATCTTCTAAGACTAGTGTTTACCAAGCCAAATAATACTTTTTCTGTTTTTATGTTTTATTGATATGGGGGGATATGCATGTGGAAGTCTGGGCACCATCTCGGGTGTCACCTTCCTTTGAGACAGATTCTCCTGTGGCTCTAGGGTTCGCCAACTAGACTAAACTGCTGTCCAGTGAACACCAGCTGCCCTCCTGCCCCGCCTCCCCGGTTCTTGAACTGCAGACGCACACCGCCATGCCCCAACATTTGTATGTAGAATCTAGAGATTAAACCCAGGTCCTCGTGCTTGTGAGGCAAGACTTTACCAATTGAGCCCTCTCCAGTTCCAAATAATACTTTAGGCTTCAACATATCTCAATAACCACTAAGCAACCTCTTTTACATAGGGGCTTCACTCTTTTAATAAAATACAAACAGGACCATTGATAACTATAGTTAAAATATTTTTTCTTCCAATTTGGATGATATACTTCACTGACATTTTCAGCACACACGAAAAGAAAAAAGAAAAAGAAATGACAAGGCTTTTAGTGTCTAAAATGTTCTCATCTTGGTAGACTTCCGAGAGGCAGCGTTTTAATCTTTATGCCTGGAGCTGCATGGTGCTTTACAGTCTGCCATGATTCCTGGTGTCTGGGGTCCTTCCTTTCTGTTCAGCGGGCGCTCAGCCTGGGCATCGCTATCACTTCCAGCTCACAGTGTCAGTTACCTTCCTGTTACTGTGGTGGAACACCATGGCCAAGGCAATGAAGGAAGAGCTGTCTTGGCTATGGTTGCAGACAGGGCAGCCTGGCACCAGGCACCAGGCCTGGCAGCAGGCAGCAGACACCAGGCACCAGGCACGGCAGCAGGCAACAGGCATGGCAGCAGGCACCAGGCACAGCAGCAGGCACCAGGCGGCAGACACCAGGCACAACAGCAGCAGCAGAGCTCACATCTTCAAACACAAACACAAAGCAAAGAAGACAAAGTGGCAGTCGAGTCAGGCCTTAAGCTCTTCAGGCCCACTCCCAGTCACACACTTCCTCCAGCAATGCCACATTTCCTAATCCTCCACAAATAATGCCACTAACTGAGGACCACATATTCAAATGCCCGAGACTATATGGACGCCCCATTCAAACCATCACACAGATGTAAGAGCTGCAGTTACAGAGCTGTGACTGGCCTGAGGTCACAGAGAAACTATTCAGCAGCCTGGATAGAATTCATTCTTTCTGTTCATTGAAGCATTTACTGAACCCTGCTGTGTGGCAGGCATGAGGCTAGTCCTGGCGGCACGGGAGAAGACAAGGAAGCAGGCTTGGTGCACAGCAGCATATGTATGCTCTTGTCTGGCCAGGACCCTCTACACCTCATCTGTAACATCCAGAGAAGGACCAGTCACAAAACCCAGTGAAAGCTTAACTGTCAAGAAATATTCCTAAGACTGCTCCCCCTAAAGAGTGGTACCCATTTGTGTTCCCTTAAAACACACGAACCAAAGAACAAGAGATTCGGGGACTAGGGAGATGGCTTAGTGGTTGTCGCTAAGCCTGATGACCTGAGCTTGACCTTCAAGACCCACGTGGTGGAGCCGGGCGGTGGTGGCGCACGCCTTTAATCCCAGCACTCGGGAGGCAGAGGCAGGCGGATCTCTGTGAGTTCGAGACCAGCCTGGTCTACAAGAGCTAGTTCCAGGACAGGCTCCAAAACCACAGAGAAACCCTGTCTCGAAAAACCAAAAAAAAAAAAAAAAAGACCCACATGGTGGAAGGAGAGAAATGACTCCTGCAAGTTGTCCTCTGACCTCCACACATAAGCACATGTGTGTGTGTGCGTACATATACACACACCCCAAATAAACAAATATATTTAAAGAGAGAGCTTCAGGGACTAGAAATATGGCTTACTGGTTAAAAGTGTCAAGCCCTTGCAGAGGACGGGATTCAATTCCCAGGACACACATCAAGTGACTCATAACTGCACACAATTCCAGACTCAGGGGACCTAGTGCCTCTGGCCTCCACAAGCACCGTCATTTACAAGCACATAGCCCCCACATATACAAGTAATAAGAATAATAAATCTTGACTGGTACCTTAAGGCTCACAGGGACTTTCTGAGAATCTGGTAAAAGTTAAGTGCCTGTCCTCTTCCCCTTCCCAACCCAAATGCACCTTTACACAGAGATGACACCGCATGAAATTCCAGGATTCCCAAGGGCAGGCCACCGCAGGGCCGTTGGTAGAACAGGGCTGATCTCTAGGCTTTTGAGGGAGTGGGTAAGAGCTGCAGGGCGGTCTGGGAGTTCCATTTCGCTGGAACCACCTACATCTTAGACTTTTATGTCAAGAAGAACCCAGTCATCTAGTACACATGTAGAGAATCCCATAAACAACACACTTCGGAGGGCTCAGTGAAGGCTGACATGGCTTGTAGCCACTAGAGGGCAGAATAAGTCCACATATAGAATATGAATGCGGCCTCCTGGGGACACAGTGACTCAGGCGAGGCCACCGGAACACTTAGCTGTAGTTTCACTGGAGCACCCAATCAAGGGAGCCTGTTTCATCAGACATACAGCGCCCTGCCTTCTAGCCAATGTGGGAGCCGCTCTCCAGCAGCTAAGGGCAATATTTCCTTTCCAGCTCCCAGGTTTAGCACATCTAGCTATATTTATGAGAAACACCGCAATAGAAGCCAAGAATGATGACCAAGAAAAAATAAAAGTACTTTTTTTTTTTGGCCTATGAGAGTGAACCATTCCATAGATGAGAGAAGAGGAAAAGGGCTGGGCACGTGGCTTGGTTACTGGCATGCTTATCTTACACACACAAAGCCCTGGGCTTGGCCCTCAGCAGCACATAAACTGGATATAGCCAGTCCCTATCATCCCACACCCAGAAAGTGAAAACAGGAAGATGGGACATTCAGGATCATCCTTGGCTACAGAATGGTGTGAGATGAACCTGGGCCGCAGGAGACCCTATTTCTTCTCAGAGTGTCAGGGAGAGGGAAGGGGAGGAGGAGGAGGAAGGAGTTGTACCTACTGCATGCTGTTCACAAACATCTCACTTTGTAGTGCTTCTTGATAAGTAGGAAATAGGTTCAAGTCCCCACCCCACCCAAGAACACACAACTAACAATATGCACTGTACAATTCGAGCCTTGCTCTATCCACTAAATCTCACTGACTTTCATACACTCAGGAAGAGAGATCCTGCGGAAGGAATAACGAGTATGATTAACAGCGTAGAAATGAGCCCACAAACACCCAGAAGGTGCTAATTAAAGCAAACAAAAGAAGATATTTAAACATAGCTCCTGGACAAAGTTCTGAGTCAAATGCTGGAGGAGCCGCACGCCATGGATTAATGGAGTAATAAAAGCCCTAAGGAAGGAAGGAAGTCATGTGACTAGGAAACGAACTTAGCTGAAGCAGAAGAGACACAGGAAAAGCAAAGGGAACAACAGGCTTTGCTCAGCTCCAGCGCTGGCCAAGGCCCTGAGCTGGGGGATGGGGAGGATGTCCGTGAAAAGAAGCCTACGTTTAAATGGGGAACGATCAAATGTGTTCCCAAATCACCACAGTGACAGCATAGAATGTAAAACGAACTATATACCCTGCCAGCATCACCTACAAACAGATCAGGGCGTGTAGCAGGTGGCATTTGAACTTGATCTTGAAAAATAAGGTGTCAACAGGTGGCAATGAGGAGGAACAGCCTGGACCATCACAGAGGAAGAGGAGTGTGGGATCCCTGAGGAGTGAGGGGCCATACTAAGCACTCCAAGATGAGTAGGTTACAATAGAATCAACCCTGAATCCTCTGGAAGAATGGCCATCATCAGAGGAACCATCTGTTTCTTGTCCCTGAAAGGATGCCACTCCTCCTGAAACAATGAAATGAAGACTCAAACCTGAAGCGCAGCACCGCTGTGGAGACATGAGAATTCCTTCAAAGGAAACGTTCTGCTGTTGCTATTCCCCAAATATATAGGTTAAGAAATTAGAAATGGGGTATAGAGCTGGGCACTGGTGATGCACGCCTTTAATCCCAGCACTTGGGAGGCAGAGGCAGGTGGTTCTCAGTGAGTTTGAGGACAGACTGGTCTACAGAGTGAGTTCCAGGATGCCAGGACCGTTACGCAGAGAAACCTTATCTCAAAAAAAAAACGAAAAGAAAGTGAGAGAGAGAGAAAGAGAGAGAGAGAGGAGCGAAGAAAGAAGGAGAGAAAGAGAGAAAAGGAGAAAGAAAAAATGGGGTTGGAGAAATGGCTCAGCAGTTACAAACACTGGCTACTCTTCCAGAGGACTCAGGTTTGATTCCCAGCAATTCCCATCACCCACAAGGTGCCTCACAACCATCTGGAAATCAAGCTCCAGGGGACCCAATGCCATTTTTTGGCCTCTGTGGATACTCCACATACTTGGCCCAGGTATGCATGCAGGCAAAATATTTATTCTCATAAAAATAAATTAATTAAATTTTTAAAGAAACACAAACAATGCACACTCTGGGGAAGACTGACTGCTTGGCTCATTTGATGACATGGCATTTTCCATCGTAGAGGTGCCATGTTCAAGGACTGGTCATTCTGAGCGTCTTTTGCCAGCACCCTCTCAGACATTTAGCTTCTCAAGTTCAGAACTAATGGAAAAGCTAGGATATTTTAGAGAAAAAATATTGTAGCTGCCACAATTCACAAGAACAGAGGTGACACCCACATCTCTGCCACTGGGACAAATGTAGCAGCCGCGCTTAGAGAAGGTCCCCACATCCTTGCTGCTTTATCTGTGTTCCATTTCTGGTGAGTCTTCTCCCTCTCCAGTGTGTGTGTGTGTGTGTGTGTGTGTGTGTGTGTGTGTGTGTGTATATATATATATATATCCTCCAAGTTGCAAGACCAACAGTAGAGCTACTGCAAAGTCTCACAATTTGTGTGTCTTCCTTGTGCAGGGGATCATGCTTGTCTTTTGTTTTGTTCTAGTCTTAGCGTATTTGCTGTTAAAGGAAACATTTCTCCCCCTTTTTTTTTTTAAGATATGGTTTCACTGTGTTTCTCTACCTGACCTGGGAAGTCTCTATGTAAAACAGGATGGCTTCGAACTTCTAGAGATCCATCTACCTCTGCCTCCTGTGTACTGGGTAAACCATGAACCAACACATCCAACTTCATTCCTTTTTTCTTTTTTTAAAAAATATTTTATTTATTATGTACACAGTGGTCTGCCTCCATGTATGACTGCAGGCCAGAAGAGGACACCAGATCCCATGGTAGATGGCTGTGAGCCACCATGTGGTTGCTGGGAATTGAACTCAGGACCTCTGGAAGCACAGTCAGTGTTCTTAACCTCTGAGCCATCTCTCCAGTCCCATTCCTTTTTTCTTAAAGGAGCTGTTTTTCTGTGGCTTCAGCATTCTATGTTAAATTTATAGTTTTAATTACTTTAGGAAACCTTTTTTTTTGTTGTTGTTGTTATTTCTAGGTTTTTAATATAGACAATGATGTCTTGTCTCCCCTGATTCCCATTGTAGGAGTTTCTAATCTTGTACCTGTTATCCTCACTTCTCTGAGCCTCTCTTTTTTAAAAATTTATTTATTTTTATTTTATGTGTATGTGCCTCACATGCTGCCTGGGGGAGCCATAGGGTAGCAAGTTGGATCCCCTGGAAACTGGAGTTGCAGGCAGTTATCAGCCAAAGTGTGGGTGCTGAGATTTGAACCCAGATCTCCTAGAAAAGCAGCCAATGCTCTTAACCACTGAGCCACCTCTCCAGCCCTATCAATTCCATTTCTTTGGCCCTGTACTTGCCTCCGTAGCTTTACTAGCTCTTTTGCCTCACTAAGGGAAAGCCGCTCACTCATCCCCAAACGTGTTACTCAAGGTAGACTATCCGTTGTTTGCCTATGCCATCACCAGATCCACGTTATTCTTTAAATGTTTCTTTGGCAATATCGTTGTACTTATTATCATAGTACCATAAAACACAATGGTACCGATGGGAAATTGAGAACGAAAGCTCAAGACTAATGCAGCCTTTAAAATTCCATGGGGACAGAGAGCTGTGTGCTCCCGATGGAGTGAATGAAAGAGCTAGTAGTGAATGAATCTGCATAGCTATTTAGCAGAGTTAATCATGCTGACCAGAAAAAAGAAAAAGGTGTACTTGCTCTCCCTGTCCTTGAACGAGATGTGAAGTCATCTAACGCCTTGCGCTGCCTGTGTGGAGCCAGCACCTTGGACTGAACCTTCTTTGTTCTTGTGGTGGGGAGTCTCCCACCTCTACCAACTTGTCCTCAGGAATGTCGCTCTAGAAATAAACCGCCCGGCATTCATGACTCATACACAGAAGTTAATTCATTTGAGCCACTGGCTTTTCTTAGGCCCTTTGTATCTCAGCAAGCCCCTCAAGGGTTTCTCCTCAACTCTTCCCGCAGATTTTTCTGTTTGACTTTCCCTGACAACAGTTATCTACAGAAGCAGATCCCAGCACCAGAGGTAGATCTGGCTGAAGTCAGAAGTACCCAGGAAAGCCTGTCAACCCACCTACCCAGAACCACTCGTCACACCAGACAGTCCCTTCTCTTCATGCCAAACACACTTGTGAGACAGTTTGTCAACAGCTAACTCTGTGATCTGTATCAGAGGTAAAGCCCAATACAGCGGTTCATCCTTTTCCTTTTAGATGTTCAGATTCATCTTAAGAGGTATATATATATATATGACAACACAAAATTAGTCCCTTGCTAATAACTAAACCTGCATTGTTATGCAGGTTAATTTAATTTTTCATCGCTTCAATATTTTTAGTGTATTTTTAAAAAGATATATTTTATTTATTTGGTGTGTGTGTGTGTGTGTCTCTCTGTGTGTGTGTGTGTGTGTGTGTGTGTGTGTGTGTGTGTACACATGCCATGTTTGTGCAAGTGCCCATGGATGCCGGAAGAGGACATTGGATCCCTTAGAGCTAGACTTTCAGGTGTTTGCGAGTTGCCCAGTATGAGTGCTGGAACTGAACTCTGGTCCTTTGCAAGAACAACAAGCATTCTTAACTGCTGAGTCATCTCTGCAGACCCTTGGGATATTTTATAACAGAAATACACAATTAGATTAAATGTAGAAGCCAGACAGTGGTGGCACACACCTTTAATCCCAGCCCTCAGGAGGCAGAGACAGGTGGATCTCTGTGAGTTTGAGGCCAACCTGGTCTACAAGAGCTAGTTCCAGGACAGGCTACAGAGAAGCCCTGTCTTAACTCCCCACCCCACAAAAAAAGATAGAGAATGAAGGCATGTGACTGAAAAAGGAATGTGTCTCAGAACTAACAGTTGGATGGCAGCCTCCCAGCGTTTATAAAGTACTTGTATATATGCATGTATGCACTTATGCAGGTAGTTCTATGTTTATACAAATGGGATCATATCTGCCCTACAACTTTCTTCATTACTCCCTTCTAGATTCCATGTTGGTATATTTATCTTTAAATTGCTAACAGTTACATAGTACACACCAGTTTGAGTGTGTTGTAATTTTGTAATTTGTTTAAACACTCCTCTATTGATAGACATTAGGTTTGCTTCCTGTTTGGAATTTGATTGTTGATATGACAATGTTGTGCCTAATGTCTTTATATATGTCACTTGTGTATGCTTCAAGAATGTGGCTAAGACAGATATTGAGACATGCAATTGGTGTGTCAGAAGACAGGTATACTTAAAGTTCATACTTTTCAAAATTTATAATTACA
This sequence comes from Microtus ochrogaster, assembly GCF_000317375.1. Taxonomy (NCBI): domain Eukaryota; kingdom Metazoa; phylum Chordata; class Mammalia; order Rodentia; family Cricetidae; genus Microtus; species Microtus ochrogaster. Next base: position 752,066 of record NW_004949098.1, on the reverse strand, counting down.
AACTTAGATGTGTGTAACAGTTCATGTTTGTAATCCCAGCAACTGGGAAACAAAGGTAGGAGGCTTGTGGCAGGTTCAAGGCCTGCCCTACACAGTGAGTTCTGGGCCAGCCAGAGCTGCATAGCAGGACTCTATCTTGGAAAAAAATGTTTAGTTAAAAATTAAACACTTAGCTGGGTGTGGTGGTACATGCTTTTAATTCCAGCACTTGAGAAGTAGAAGCAGGCAGATCTCTATGAGTTCAAAACATCCTGATCTATGTAGTGAGACCAAGGACAGCCAGGGATACACAGTTAAACCCTGTCTCAAAAATAATAATAACAAAAACAATAATAGTTGAACGCTTGGGCTGGAGAAATGGTTCAGTACTTGGTGTGCTCTCAGGAGGTTCCCGGCACACAGGTAGCTCATAGCCATCTGTAACTCCAGCTCAGGGGAACTGACACCCTCTTCTGACCGCTGCAGACACCTGCATCTACATGTACATACCTACATGCAGACACACACACACACAGACACATAATTAAAAAAATGAAAATAAGTGGGTAGAGAAGTGACTCAGCAGTTAAGAGTACTCTGCTATTCAATTCTGAGCACCCTCAAGATAGCTCACAGCAGCTGTCTAGTCCAGTTTCAGGGCACCCTTTTCTGCTATCTATACCTCCAGTTCTGAAGGGTCAATTCCCTCTTCTGCCATCTCTACCTCCAGTTCTAAGGCATCTGACCTTCTGCCATCTATGCCTCCAGTTCCGAGGCATCTGGTACCCTCTTCTGCCCTCGGTGGGTGTCAGGCACATTTGTGGTGCACAAACTTTTATGCAGACCAAACACCCAAACACAACGATTTTTATCCTTTTCAAGATTTATTTTATTATTTTACATGTATGAGCATTTTTGCTTGCATGCATATGTATGCACCACATGCATGTCTGGTGCCTGCTGAGGTTCAAAGAGGGTGTTGGATCCCCTGGGACTTGAGTTGCAGACAGTTTTGAGCCACCATGTGGGTGCTGGGAATCAAACCCGGATCCTCTACAAGCCCGATGCTCTCAACAGCTGAGCCGTCGCTCCAACCCCAACACAGAAATAATTTTAATTAAAATAAATCTGTATTTAAATAATTATAAAGACTTATTTTTATTTTGAATTGTGTGAGTACAGGGGCTGGGAGTTTAGAAGAGAGCATCAGATTCCAGAAGCTGGAATTGCAGGCGCTGTGTGCCACCTGGCATAGGTGCCAGGGATTGAACGCAGGTCCTCTGCAAGAGCAGAAAATGTTCTTACAGTCAGTCATCTTTCCAGCCTCACCTATACACACACACACACACACACACACACACACACACACACACAGACCCCTTAACCACCATTCTCCTTCCTCCTTCTGCAGAGAGTGCTCTCCTGGAAGCTGACATTGTCCTTCAGACTCTTGACAACGATGTCGTCAGCATGGAGGTCTTCTTCAAAGCCTGGCTGCAGAACAGTGAAACAGACCGAGAACACATCCATCTTCTTCTTGCTCCACAGAGCCTTCCTCCTTCTTCCACAGCCAAGGATAATCCAAGTACACAACCCTGAAAAGATAGGTTCTGTAGGCGAAGTCTCTCCTTGTCTAAGATTACAAATCTAGATGGCTCTGGGGAGTCATCACAATACAGATCATTTGAGGTCTATGGGTTGGAGGAGGACTGGGTGACACTGTCTAGTGACAGCTTGGCTTTAAAGAGAAAGGCTCTAAATGGTGACCATTCCAGCCAGCGAGAGCCAAGTGGTTATAGACGCAAAGTCCTTGATGCCTCAGTGATAAGATATTCGCTGCACCATAGCAGGGTATACTGAATCGTGCACTGTCCTCAATATTCTTGCTCTTAATGTGGTAGGTATTGTTGGTACTATAATCCAAGAGACTTTTACCTTGATAATATCAACACTGCCTTGGTAAGAATAATAACAGTAAATAAAATTCTTCTCAGGGGTCTGGGGAGACGGCTCAGTGACTAAGGGCACTGGCTACTCTTGTGGAGGACCTAGAATCAGTTCCCAGCACCCACATGGCAGCTCACAATCTCCTGTAACCCCATTTCCAGGGCGTCTGACACCTTCTTCCACCTTTGCACTGCTGAGCCATCTCTCCAACCCCAGTTAGCAGTCTGTTTGAAATCTCTTCTCCTACGGTAATAGAACTCTGCCATGACTATTGCTCTTTCAGAATGGGGAAAAGCCCTCTGAAAGTATAATTAAATAGGAAGGATGCTTTTCCTCTTCCCAGGGACAGCTATCAGATTCTGCTTCTTTCTCCATTTAAACCTAGGGCTTGGCACCAGCAAGATGGCTCAGTGGATAAAGGCACTTGCCACTAAGCCTGACAACTGGAATTCAATCCCAAGTCCTATGTTATGGAAGAACAGACTCCCACAGATTGTTCTTTGGCCTACACATATGTTCCATGCCATACATACATACATACATACATACACACACACACACACACACACACACACACACACACACACACACACTCAAATATACACTAAATAAGGAATTTTTCTTTTACAGCACCTAAGGCCTGAAATATCTTGGATGGCTTAACTTGATGATATCATAATCTGTCTTTCCTTTGCCTGTAAAATGTCTTCCCAGGGCCTCCTTTGTATTGTGTCCCAAGCTGCTCCTACCAATCCCTCCCTACCCCATCCTCTGGAATTCACTCATTCACTTCAGTCAATTAAAAGCAGCCGGCAACTGTACACAGAAGCCAGCTTGTGTTTAACATCTGTGTGCCTTTCCCCCGCCATACTAACTTCTTTTCTTGCCGAATCCCCTTCTGCTTTACACAGCACCACCAGGCAAATGCTGTCACTGAGTATATCACCAGAGCTAAGATGCTGTCAATGATAAGACATGCCACTGTTTTTATACCAATAAGAATGGGAACGCTGTCGATTAAATAGGACATAGAATAATGTTATCATTCCTGGGAGAATTCAAGTCCTAAGATTGTCCGCCTGGCCAATAGCAATTGTAAGACAGATATAAAGATCTAAAGATCTGTCTTAGTGTGTGAAAAATCTGCCTACAAACTAAATATAATACTATACCTGTTTTTACACATGAGGAAAGTAAGAAAAAGAATTAAACACTTTCCTCAGGCTTCATAGAAAAGCCATTCCAGGGCTCCTTTACCTTGGGACCAGAAATCTCTATTTGTACACTTGACAATTCTTGTCAGGAATTTGCTCATCAAACACAGGTCTATCTACCTCCAGAACTTCTACCTTTGTCTTTTACCACTTACCCACCTGGTGTTTAGGCTACTCTAAACAAAAGGGACAGTGACTCACCATTCTCTAGTGGAGCTGGGACCCTCAAAGGCCAGGAACTCCTGCAGCCTGTCTTATCTCTACTGCTACACTGGATTCCAGATGTCAGGCACAACTGGAATGGAGTCTGGAGAAATTAGGTCTTCTCCAGAGTGATGAGTCCCATGGAGATTATCAACAACTACAATAAAGATCAGACTGTAGTTACCTCTTAGGGTTTTTCCTACTGCTACCAATGAGATCTTCATCCAGATGGACAAAGCTTCCCAATCCTAAATCCCAGTGACCAGTAATGGAGAGTCGGGCAGAGAAGAAATGAAGGGAGCCACATTCCTAGACAAAGTCCCTCCTGGGTTCAATGTAGATGAATTGAAGTCTACATCTTATAAACTGGGCCCGGGAAATCCACCTGAATCTATCACCCATTCCATTTTTCCCAGGTGACTTTGACATTGTTTTATTTGGTTTTAAAATTAGTATAGAAGATGACGGATTTAGTTAGATAATATGCTCATAGATGTATGCCATTGCAGTTTGCTTCTGCTTATATTTTTATCTCACGTGGCAGTCTGGTCAGTCCTCAAATTACCATCACCTACTCACCTCACAAGGTTTTCTGTTGATATTCAAACCATATATATATGCTTTGCAGCATCAAGGACTCAGGCTTAGAGCAACAAATCGTTTGGCACCCGAAGGTAATTGCTGGCATAGAAACCTAACACAGCCAGGAGCAGGAGCAGTAATACACACCTGAAACCACAGCATCTGTGAGGTGAGGTAAAGGCAGAAGGGGCAGGAGTTCAAGGTCATCTGCAGCTATGGAGCAAGTCAGAAGTCAGTCTGGGCTGCAGGAGAGCCTCTCTCAAAGGCTGTGGGGGCAGGAATGAGTGTTGGGGTCTGGAAAGATGACTCAGCAGTTAAAAGCACTGGCTTCTCTTCCACAAGACCCAAGTTCAATTCCCAGCACCCACATGGCAGCTCACACCTGTCTGTAACTCCAGTTCCAGGGCTTCTGACCCCCTCACTGAGACACATACGCAGGCAAAACACCAGTGAACACAAAAATAAATTATTTAAAAAAAAAAGAAAGAAAAAGAGTTAAAAAAAAAGAAATCAAAAGCTTAATAGAGCGCCAGACCCCGAGAATAGTATAGCTCAGTACCAGTCCATACACTCCTGCTGTCTAATGCGGCCACTGTGCGCTGAGGCCTTGAAGGTCCAATACTCAGTTCCTTCCAGACATTAAACATAAGCTGCTATTTCAGGAACTTGTTCCTCCTGTAGTCCTGAACGCCCCCTAGAAGAGCCCAGAGAGAAACAGTAGCAATCAGCTGACTGAGTTCTGCTTTCCTGCTCTTCCTTCATCTGACCAGCACGCCTGCCAAAGCCGCAGGGAAGCAGAGGCAAGATTCCCCAAGGGCCTCTGCGGATTATCCCAGGTTCGAGACTTAACAAGTGTAGCTGCTCTAGCAAGGACACACGTCCTTCCCGAAATGAAGGACAAACCAGACCTCTTGCTCTGAGACAAACACTCGGTGAGCCCAGCTGTAAAGCCAGGGAAGATCGTGCCCAGCTCAGAGGCTAAGCCAACAGTGAGGAGCAAAAGCTGGAACACGGGGCAGATCTGCTTCTCCTCCTCCAACCAAGCGTGCCTTCTTCTTCCCATCCCCCTGCCTCCTCCTAACCCTGGTCTGCCTAGGGAAAGTGAACTTGCCTCTTAATGGCAGCCTGAGATAACTTGTAACCCAGCCTCTTCTCTAACTCTCCTTTGATTGTAGTGTGCCTGAAATGTGACCTCCACGAGCGATTTCTCAGCCCATCCCTGCTTCCTGGGACAGCTGATGGCACGTTGAGGACAGATGATCCCAAAGGAGACATCAGCATAGTCTACCAGATGGCTTCCCTGTCTCCAGACTCTCCGTACAAGCTGCAAGTGATCAAGTATGCTTCGAAAAGGCCTCACCGCTCTACTCTATTCTTCTGAATTCCACGGTTTGGAAGTGCAGAGATTCGGGGTCTATCTTGGCAGTCAGGCAGCTACAAGCATGTCACAAAACAAAGCAAACCAAAACAAAAAACCAGTAAGGTTGGGCTCTCAGCAAGTGGAAGCCAGAGGGGCAGATGTAGAGCTGCTACCCCACAAGGCTTGGAGATATAGGCAGGACTTGGAAACATGGGCTCTGTGTGCAGAGAAAAGCAAGATTGATGCAAAGACGTTCAGCCACCCAGTGGACTTGCCAAAAGCCATGGGGTTAGTATGGGAATGAGCCTTTCAGGGACAAAGCATATCCAGGTCTATTTTAACCCTACCATTCCTGTAAGTGCTGCTTCAGGGGATCCAACTCTCAGGCAGACAATGGGAAAGCCCGACCCAGGCAAAGGCTGTTGAGCTCTGAGAACTTCCGGTGTGCCAGATTCCATGCTATTGACCGCACATTCTAAATTACACACCCTGATCCATCAGCTCCACCAAGACGGTCCTAGATCAGAGCTGGGTGTGGTTAGAGGTCCTGGCACCGCTAAGAAGGCTTTCTTTTCCAGGGCTCTAAAATCCAGTGGGATCTGTGAGTCCCTGACCTACGGACTCCCCTTCATCCTCAGACCCACGAGCTGCTGGAAGCTGGACTGGGATGAGCTGGAGACAAATCAGCAACATTTCCACGCTCTGTGTCACTGCTTGCTGGTGAGTGTCCTGTGCCCGGGCAAGAGTAACAACTAGAGAAAAACAGCCATTCACTGCTCCCTAACCCCAGACCTGCAGCAACCCTGGAAAGGATGGGGAAACTGGAAACACTTTGAATTTTACAGTAAATTTAACAATACTTTTGTTAGATGAACACAAAGGAAACATTAATACACTCTACCAGATGGCTTTTCAGGCATCAGCCTGTTACAGTCTGACCAACTAACTGATCAAGTGTGGTACCAAAGAACCTGCCCACTATTCTGTTTGTTGGTTTGTTTTTGAGACAGGATTTCTCTATGTAGTCTTGACTGTCTTAGAACTAGTTCTGTAGACCAGGCTGGCCTCGAACTCACAGAGATCCCCCTGCCTCTGGCTCCCGAGTGTGAGACAAATGCCTTTTTTTTTTTTTTTGCATAGCAGATCTTTTTATTTTGTGTGCATGTGGGGGGGTGCATGAATGCCACGGCACATGTGCAGAGCGGGGAGGACAACTTCTGGGGGTCGGTGCTACCCCTTAGCCCTGTGGGTCCTGGAGATCAGACTCGGGTTTCAGGTTTGGCAGCAAAACCATGCCATTTCACTGGGCCCAGGTGCTATTCTCATCGATAGCATGGCTAGAAACAGAAATTCAGATCATCTCTCTGTCAGGAAAGGTCAGTTTTGGGGTGGCAGTTACAAGCACTGCCCACAAACGTAAAGTTTGTAGCAGAACGCTTCCTGAAATCAGTCAGAACCCCTTAGTTTACAAACTTTAGACGTAAGTGATGTTGCTTTGAAACCTACTTCCTTTCTGGGCTCAAAAAAACAGGTCAGTGGGTAAAAGTGCTTGCCACATATGCCTTGTGAGTCTGAGTTCAATCCCCGCAATCCACAGTGGAGAATGAAAATGGACTCAGGAAATTGTCCTCTGGCCTCTACTCCGGCACTGTGGTACACCTGCACACACACACACACACACACACACACACTGTACATACACACACACGATAATAATGATAAATGTTTAAAGTCCCACGGCCTTTCTAACACTGTGCTCATCATCACAGGTCATTTGAAGAAGTCTCTAGTCCCGATCCATCTCAGACTTTGTATGAAGCCCTAGATGCGCATTCAGTGGTAGCATAATAGATACAGCTGTGTCCTCAAGAAACAGCCTGTAATGGAAGAGATAGAAACACATACATGGCTTGCATTAGAGCATCAGAAATCAAGGTTAACAAAACCCAACATAGAATCATTTGTGGGCATATATAACCAATTAGAACTCGGGGAAGGAAGGGGTGTGGGGAGAGGGGTAAATGCAATATCCAACAATTGCTTGGCATCTGCCTTGAACATCAAGATGCCAGCCGTGGAACAAAAGCAAATAGAAAGCACAGCACATGCATGGAAAACTAATGTGGCTGGCCAGATGACTCAGAAGGCTAAGGTAGGAGAGAACCAGCTCCACACAGTTGCCCTCTTACTCTGCACACACACACACACACACACACACACATACACACACACACACACATTATACACATACACAATAAATAATTTTTACACAATAAGCAATTTTTAAGAGAAAAAGAAAACTAGCAAGGCTCTAGTGAGATAATTTTGCAGCTAAGAGAGCTTACTGTTCCTGCAGAGGGCGCAGGTTCAGTTCTCAGTGCCCACATCAGAATGCTCGTAACTTCCTGTGATTCCAGTTTCAGGGGGTCTGATACCTTCTTCTGGTCTCCACTGACACACACCACGCACACACACACACACACACACACATACACAGGCCCATGTGCGTTCACATAAATTTAAAAAAAAAAAGGAAAGAAACCAGGTGTGGTGACGCTCACCTTTAATCCCAGTACTTGGGAAACAGAGGCAGGTGAATGTGTGCGAGTTCGAGACTAGCCTGGTCTACATTGCAAGTTCTGGGCCAGCCAGAACTACAGAGTGAGACCCTATCTCAAAAACCTAAAAAAGGAACAAAGAAAATTAATGCCACACTTAAATCAAAATAAACTAAGTGAGAAGAGAATCCAAGACGAGATACTGAATAAACAATCGACCTGGAGCGGGAGAGATGGCACAGAGTTTAAGGGGACATGCTGTTCTTCCAGGGGACCTGAGTTCGGTTCCCAGCACCCACCTTGGGCTGCTCACAACCCCCTGTAACCCGAGCTCTAGAGAGACCCAACACCGCTGTTCTGCACAGGTACCCACACTCACTTGCACAGACCCACACACATATAATTAAAACTAAAAAGCACAGGCTTGACCAGGTGGGCACTAGTGACAGATAGGCAGGATGGCTCCAGATGGAAGGGCAGCACAGCACTGTGTCTTCCACTATCAGAAGAGGACTTCTGTTTCAAAGCTCACACTCCCTTTGGGGGCCCACCCACCGAGTTCCTGTTTCTGGTCTGAAGAACGCCCACCTCCTGTGTTTGCAGAGCACAGAACAATCAGTTCAGTGAGTGCCCAGCAGCTCAGCTTACTAGGTGCTCCACCCACTTCCTCAAAATCTCTGAGCATCCATCGCTCAGCAGGTGCTTCTCCCAGGTGCTTTCAGTCCTTTCTCTTCTTGACATATTGGAGATTTAACCCAGGATCTCACACACGCTAGGCAAACACCCTATCCCTCTCTTGGGTCCCCAACCTTCCTTCTATCTATCTATTTACTTATTTTTGTTCTGAGACAAATCTCAGTTCTGTTACCCAGGGAATTGAACTTAATCTGCAGCCCAAGCAAGGAAGGTCTATCCCAGACCTTCCTGTCTCAGCCGCCCTGAAGTAGCTAGAATGACAGGCCAGGCCTGAGTCTGTAGGTCCTGTTTATAATACAATAAGATTTTTTTAAGGCAGGGTCTCATGTAGCCCAGGTCGACCTTTTTGCTGTGTGGCTGAGGATGGCCTCTATGCTTTCTGAGTATTAGTGTTGTGGGCAGGAACCATCAATGCCTTGTTCAGTGCTTAGAGTACAGGAATTTTGGTGTTGGTTTTTGTATTTTGAGACAAGTTCTCTCTATTATGTAGCCCTGGCTATTCTGGAGATTACCATGCAGACTAGGCTGGTCTCGAACTCACTGAGATGTCTCTGTCTGCTGCATACTGGGATTAATAAAAACAAAAATCTGGAAAACAAGTTTGGGCAACTTGTGAAAATAGGGTTAGGGAGGTGAATAAATGTAAAAGACAAACAAGGCACTGTTGTGAATGGCTGGATACACTGGAGACTAGCCCAGTGGCGTGCAGGAGCCTGCAGCATGAGTGGAGAGAGGAAGAAACATAGTCCAAAGGCGACTTAGAGAGGAAAGGCTTCCCTTATAACTGACAGTCTAGCGTCAGAGGAAGCCAAGTCAGGAACCTAAGACAGGAGCTTGGAGGCAGGAACGGAAGCAGAGAGCACGGAGGATGCTCTCTATGCTCTCTATGGCTTGCTCAGCCTACATTTTTATACAGCCCAGGACCACCTGCCCAGGGGAAGCATCACCCATAATGGACTGGGCCCTCCCACATCAACCATTAATCAAGAAAACACCCTACAGACTTGCCTGCCAATCAGTGTCATGGAAGCCGTTTCTCAGTTGCCTCTTCCCAGATAACTTTAGCTTGTGTCAAGTTGACAAGAAGCTAATGAGGGCCCCCATTTATTTTTATTAACATGTACGCATATATATCTATATATGCATGTATATCTATGTATGCACATATATCTATGTGTGCATTGTATATCTATATAATCATGTATATCATGTATGTATGTATGTATATCTATGTGAGGGCATCACCTTTGTCTGGCTGCCCACAGCGACCAGAGCTGGAGCTGCAGGAAGTTGAGACCTGTCTGACATGAGTACTGGAACCAAACTGGGTCATCTGGAAGGATACCAAGAGTTCTTAATTGCTGATCTATCTCCCCTGCCCCATATTTATAAAACTTTACCTCCATCTTTCGTTTTATATTTTCACGCTCGTTTGTTCTTTTCAAATCTGGTGACTGCTCAGTTCCCAGAGCCCTTGGTGCCCTCTCCTCGCACCGATGTTTCCACTGCAGCCAATTTCTGCCTCTGACTTCTGTCTTTCTGTTAATAGCACCCACCATTGTCTAAGTCACCCACGCTTGAAACCTCAGCCACTTTCAGCTGTGGTGTCCTTCACACTCGAGTCACCCCAGGCCACATCAGTTGTCCTCTGCTAACCTGGAGATGTCCTTGTTTCCTGTCTCCAATGCTTGTCTCACAACTTTTTTATAAACTCCTAACTTCCCTTACCTGACCTTCCAGCTCCATTTTACCTGCACATTGACACTAAATTACTTTTTCTTTTCTTTTTTTAAACTTATTTCCTTTTTTTTTTCCTTTTTAGACAGGGTCTTGCTGTATAATTCTGGCCAACTTGGAATTTACTATGTAGATCAAGCTGGCCTTGAACTCACAGAGATCCATCTGCCTCTGCCAGCAAAATGCTGGGATTAAAGGCGTGTACCGCCGTGCCCAGCCTCAAACTACCTTCTTTTTGTTTTATTTTTATTTTTATGTGCATTGGTGTTTTGCCTGCATGTATGTCTGTGTGAGGGTGTTGCATCCTGGAGCTATAGACAGTTGTGAGCTGCCAGGTGGGTGCTGGGAATTGAACTCAGACCGTCTGGAGGAGCAGTCAGTGCTCTTCACTGCTGAGCTATCTCTCCGGCCCTCATATTACCTTCTTGAAGCGGTCCTCTGACTATCACATTTTCTCATGTGCCTACACCCACTGGTTTAGTGAACCTTGCTTGTCCTAGTCTGCCAGCACGTTCTCTCCCTATAACCTCACTGTGCTACTCAAATCCTGCTTTGCTTGTGCTTTACTATTGCAGCTATTTCTTCACTGGTCCAGACGCGTTCCTTGTTTCCCCTTCTCGGTGTGGTTTATGGCAATGCCCATAAACTAACCTTGAAGAATGGCCTTGAGTCTGTCATCTTTAGCTTCAAAATGTTTTGTGTCTGCACCTGGTGTTGTGGCTCAGTGAGAGAGAACTTGCCTGGTGTGCGTGATGCCCTAGATCTGATCCCCAGCACCACAAGCACACACATGCATATATATGTGCGTGCACACACACTATCTTGCTGCTACTAATACCCCGTATTTCTTAGTCTAGTTAGTGTTCAAGGTCCAGCCTTATCACCCATTATCTCTTTACATAGTGTATATTACAACAAAATAAATGAGAAGCATTAGATTTCTCCTTTGGTCCTCTGTTCATCTGTCTCTTCTCTCATCTCCATGTGTTCAAATCCTGCCCTAACCTGAAAGACTCAGCTCAAATGGTGCTTCCTTGGTGAACCCTTCCCACTTGCCTTTTTAAAATAGATTTTATGTATTCTATTTCCTTTTAGAGAAAGCATATTTCAAGTCATTTTTTATGTCCTTGATTTGACTTAAAGGTTGAGGTGTAAATGTGACTTACCCTAAAATCCTGAACGGCACACTTGCGTTTTTCTTGTATTTCTGCCACTTCCCCAACCAAATCCTCAGCTTTAGTCAAATTTTGGCTCAGAGCAGAAATTCCCCTCTTTTGTTACCTCTATTTTTTAAAATAGTTGTTTATATGCGTGGGTATGGATGTATGGGATGATGGGGTGGAAAAGAGCTTCAGTGTCCTATGTCTCTCTGCCTTTTCATCTGAGGCAGTATTTCTTCTTGAAGTGGAGTTTGTGAATTCTAGACTAGGCAGGAAGCCAGCAAGCCCCAGTGATCTTCCTGCCTCCGCCCCCTCAGAGCTTGAATACAGATCCTCGCAAGCACACCCGGCTTGCTCCATGGGTGCTGGGATCCAGACTCCAGTCCTCTGTTAAATAGCAGACACTTTAGAATTGCAGAGCCATCTCTCCTGCCCCAGTACCTCCACTTTTGAGTGGTTCGGGGCAGTTTTCTAAGATATTCTGGTGAAAATATCCCTATTGCTCAAGGAAAGCCTGTGCTTTGCATCTGATGCCCTCCAGCCCTGCTCCTTGTTTCCTGACTGTGAACTTAAGCAACAGACACATCTCTAACGATGCTGTATTTATGTATTCATAACTCTGACAAGCACAGTGGCCCCATGTGGTTTAGTCTCTGCACAGATGACATGTTAAAAAAACGTTATCCACTGACCCAAAAGTAATTTTTTAATTAATTAATGTGTTTTCAAAGAAGAGCCATCTTATAAACACAGTGGCGTTTCTCAGTTCTTTCTCCTCCACTTAATTATCTGTAACCTGACGCTGACCCTGGGCCCTCTACACACAAGCGTGCACATGCTCAGGCTCTCACCACATCCTTGGGGCCCTGCTCCTCTTCTTCTTCCTCCCACTCAGCCACGTATTCTAAACTGGCTCTCTGACGTGAACTCCGCCTCGCTGCCAGCTCCTGTGTAAAATATTCAAGTCCAGCGCTAGCTTCTCCCGTGAGCAGTACAGCAGGGAGAGCGAAGGAAAGGGAGGTGCGTGTGAGACCCACTAGTAACTCTTGTCTCTGTCATGTCTAACAGAAGCTATAAGGTGGGCCTTGCGTGTCTGGGAGGGAGGATAACCAGATGTGTACAGCACCTGGCGCATATCGGCCTCGTGGCTTGCAGCATTATTGGTTAGTGCTTTTATAATTTCCACTTGTTTCTTCCTGTTCTCTTGGGGGTTTTTTGGTTTTTGGTTTGGTTTGGTTTTTTGAGCCAGTGTCTCTCTCTACATAGTGCTGACTTTCCTGAAACTCACTCTGTACACCAGGCTGGCCTCAAACTCCCAGAGCTCCACCTGCCTCTGCCTCCTGAGAGCTAGTATTAAAGGTGTGCACCACCGTGTCCAGCTCTTTCTGTTTTCTTCTACTATCATTACATTTATTTGTTTGCTTGCATATGTCTGTGTGTGTGAGAGAGAGAGTGACCACAAATGTGGAGATTACAGAACTTATACAAGTCAGGTCAAGCCTGATGACCTTTTGTTTGTCTTTTGGTTTTCAAACTTGTGGTCCTTTCTCTCTCTCTTATTTTTCTTTTTTTTTTTTCATGTCTAGCACTATTTAATGAAAGCCATCCCTGTGTATAAGTGTACTGTAGAGGCTGGAGTTGGTAGAGAGGGCTCACCCTTCTCTGGACCAGGCAGATAGAGTCCTCGGGTACTGTGCTGTGTCATGGCTGGGCAGCCATCCTGCTTCAGCTCAGTCTGTCCTCCAGAGCTCTCGACCACAAGCCCGGTGTACTGTGTGTGTCCCCTCACCCTAAAAGGTCTCAACTCTAACCACTGCCCCTCACGTCTGCTGAAACACTCTTAGCTTTTCTCAAGTATTTCTGCCTCCTGACCCATATAACTCCAGTACATCACAAATGTTCTAAGTGAAAACTGGCTGGAGCCACACCCTACCACACCCCCAGGTCTTTTTTTTTTTTTTTTTTTTTTTTTTTTTGAGACAGGGTTTCTTTTTTTTTTTTTTTTTTTTTTTTTCTTTTTGGTTTTTTGAGACAGGGTTTCTCTGTGGCTTTGGAGCCTGTCCTGGAACTAGCCTCGTAGACCAGGCTGGCCTCGAACTCACAGAGATCCGCCTGCCTCTGCCTCCCGAGTGCTGGGATTAAAGGCGTGCGCCACCACCGCCCAGCCTACCCCCAGGTCTTTACCAAAAGATCTGCTAGTCGCTCTGTTTCCTCCAAAAGTCTCTTAGCAGGTGGGAATCTAGATTCTGAGCTTCACCACCACTACCGCCATTCCCTTCAACTCGAATTCACATATGCCCTCAGGGTAAATGAAGCTGTGTAATTCCCTCCTCTGTCTAGATCCCCCACACAGACACTCTAGAAACTGTTATCTATATTTCTTAATCCTCTTAGTCCAGTATTCAAGGTCCAGCTTTATCTCCCATTATTTCCTTCACGTAGCATATTTTCCAATCAAATGAATGAAGAGCATTACATTTCCCCGCCTTTAATCCTTCTCTGTTCATGCTGCCCCTTTCTCATCGCTCTGTATTCAAACCCTCGACAATGCCTCACTCCAAACGGCCTCTAGACACGACCAAGCTTTTCTGACTGTCCTCAGAAGGAGAAGCAGCCGGCGCTGACCTCGGAATGCAGAAGTAACCTCGTCACATGCTCACTAGTCCCCTTTGCCTTCAGACTACCTGCACAGCACATTTTCTAACTTGTCCCCGGCCAGTTAGTTGACTCCAAGTTTTCACTTTCAGGTTCGTGAACTTCCCCACAGGTGAAGGCGCAGGGCAGTTGGTTCGCTGATCCCTCTCCTCCAGCCTTAACTCAGAGCAGCTCTTCTGGACAAAATACACACTGCGATAGTCAAACCCTCTCCATTAGTGCCACCCCGACAGACTCCACAGCTGCAAATGTGTAAGCCGGAGTCACCTGCCGTCAGATGTGTGCTTCCCAGTCCCTGATAGGTTTTTCTGGGAACCACTCCATTTCTGTCTTCCCCAAAGGTTACTTTCCTCTATTTGAGTGTTTGCTTTCGTCAGAAATGCTTTACCCAGTCTTTCTAGAATATAGGTATTCTCCAGTGTTGTGTGACATTTCTCAGGAGCCATGAACAAACATCTCCTTATCCTAGATAAGAAATTGATGACAGACCGAAGCACAGATGCCACCAACACTCAGTTTGGTGAACCAATGAGTTTTATTGGAATTACTTACAAGAGGATGGGTGAGGGGTTATTTACAGGAGCAGAAATCACCAAAAGTCCACCCCCGCATGGGTCACAGCTCACAAAATCTGCAAGCCTAGAGTGTTGACTCCAGGTAACTGAGTTGACTGTGCTTCTTCCAGGCAACTAGACTGCTCTCTGCTTCATCCAGGCGGCTTGCTTGTTCTGAGCCTCCTGTAAGCAGGGTGTCTCCAACAGTTCTTACACTGTGCGTGTGTGTATCTGTGTGTGTATCTGTGTATGTGCATGCATGTGTGTGTACATGCATGCGTGTGTGTGTGTGTGTGTGTGTGTGTGTGTGTGTGTGTGTGCTTGAGGGAAAGGGGCCTAGAGAGTCTGGTCAGTTTCAGGGACTTCCTGAAGGTGTTTACTTCCTGAACTTAATGACCATCCCTGAAGGATGGAGTGGAGTGTTCCACCTCCCTTAGATTATCCTGTTGTCTCACCTCCTTTCTGACTCCTGTATCTTATGGAGCATCCCTCTAGGATGGAGGGCTTTACTCCCAGAGAAAACTATACGACATCTACAGTCTCATCAATTTCACTCTTAGATTAATCCAGATCCTAAGTGTCTGCGTCCTTACAGCGTCCTTTGATGCTTTTATAGACCTATATCTAAAAATTACCCAATTATTTTACATTTAACAAAATAAGAAGCAACTAATAATTAAATTCATCTTAATTTTAGGGAGAAAAAAAAAGAAGTCTCACTACATAACCCTGGCTGGCCTGGGATTCACAGAGATCCACATGCCGTCTCCTCTTGATTCTGGGGTTGAACATATGCACTGTTATCGTAGCTAATTTTAGAAATGTAGTTCTTTATTATGCCGACTTTGTACCTAACACAGTTCCAAGTACTTCGCAAGTATTATCTTATTACCATAACCATCCTATAAAATAACTGAAAGGAAAAGTATTGGCTCAGGACCCCAAGGTCAAGTTCTCAACACAAAGGAGGTTTATTTGCCCCAGAGGATAGAGGACAGGTAATCAGAGACAGAGTCAGGTAGAGGAAGAAGGAGAAGGGGAAGGGAACAAGGGGGAGGGAGCTGGGATATCTGTCCCTGCAGGCACAGAGGACTGCCTCTGGACAGAGGGGAGACACACAGGCATATAAGAAAATGGCAGTTTATAAAGGTAAAATGGGCCACAGTTGTGGGACACGCCTTTAATCCCAGCACTCGGGAGGCAGAGGCAGGCGGATCTCTGTTAGTTCGAGACCAGCCTGGTCTACAGAGCTAGTTCCAGGACAGGCTCCAAAACCACAGAGAAACCCTGTCTCAAAAAAAAAAAAAGTGAAATGGGAAAGCCCACGTGAGGATGAAGTATTTAATTTTATTTGGGCATGTTAATAAGTCTGCCAAGGAGGCTTCTGATTACTGGACTTCCATACTTTGATAGCTGGACCTTGGCAGTCAGCTTCAGGAGGGGGAGTGGACAAACAGTGGAATGGACCTTGGTGGCCAGCTTGAGGAATGTAATCTACTAGTTTCAGCAAGGCAGAGGGAATGGGGGAGAAAGGCGAGGCTGCCAGAGCCACCTGCTCCAGTGGGCTGCTCTCCCTTCCGTAAAAGCCATCCCTGTCGGGCAGATGAGGAAACTAAGGTGCAGAGAAATGGTGGGGTCAGGGCTGAACCCAGAAAGCTTGTTCCAGGCCCCAAATCTTAAACCACTCTACAGCCTTGAGGAGTGCGTTGTCATGTTGACCGCAGGTGGTCTCCCTTATTGTTTGTCAAGGAGAACCATAGGGACCTCTAGCATTTCTGGCAGTGTCCCTGGTCCTGGCTTCGTTATTGCCCAGTTCTTAGCTTCTTCCTCCAGCCAATATCCCTCCTTAACTCATCGTGTGGTCTTTATGTGCTGGTGCATCTTTATCTAAGTTTGCACAACAATTTTATGAAATGTGGTAGGGCATAAATACATAAGTAAATAAAATTAATTTTTTCCAAGTCTTTATGAGATGAATCCATCCCTTGCCAGGAAAAAGCTGTTCCAATCACCGAAGACTGCTGTGTAGTCCCAGTTATGTAGCGAGTGACTCACTGTCCACATCCTCGTTCCCGACAAAGTCGGGTCTGTGTCAACTAGAAAAAGAAATGAAAACAGCCCCGAAGTCTTTCGGCTTCCTACTTCAAATGTCGGCGTCTCGAGAGACACATTCCTGAGTTTCCAGTCCATGTCTGCCCCAGTTGGCCACAGCAATGACAGCATTCCAGCCAGGACACGTCCAGCGGGAGTCTGAGCACACAGGCTACGGGCTGGTTGGGCTGTGAGCGGGTGTGGAGATGGAAAGCCTTGGCTGTAGAGGCCAAGAGTCAAGACCAAGATTCCAAGCAGAGAGTGGGGTGATGGCAGGTCAAGAACCTTAAGAAAAAAATAGAATGTGGGCAGAGCCTAGAATCTGGAGGTTGTGTGGGGAAAAACTCTGAAGGCAGCAGCCTAGCATAGAGTCCCAGGGCCTCCTGTGGGCCAGCCTGGTCTACTTTTCTTGCTTCATCTTTCACCCAGCCTCGTCTACTCTCCATTCCAGAGACATTAATAAATTGCTAAGTGTTCTCCAAATACGCTAACTGATTTCACTGTGCTCTTGCCTCTGTCCGCCTGACAAAGTTTTATTCATGTTGCCCGGGTTCTGCTTAAATGTCTTCACTGTGAAGCTTTTTCCACTCCGTCAGACCTTGTCCCCACTCATTGGTTTGTTTGTTTATGCTTTTCCATCCTTGTGGCTGTTGTCACATCTTTCTTGGCCCTCACGGCTCCCTGCTGTGATAATTGTCACCTTGCTGTTTTCTTAAATTCAGAAAATACAGGTTCCCATGCACCATGTTGTTAATATACTTGGTATCTGCATGGATGCCTCTCCCCTGCGGTCACACCCAGAATCCTAACCTCCTAAAAGACCTCTGGGCCTCAGCACATCCCCGGTACAGTAATGTAGACAAGGGATAAGACTTAGTCAGTGTTCTATTGCTGTGAAGAGACACCATGACCACAGCAACTCTTATAAAGGAAAACATTTAGTTGGGGCTGGCTTACAGTTTCAGAGGTTTAGTTTATTGTCATCTTAGCAGGAAGCATGGCGGCATGTAGGCATGCTGGTGCTAGCAAACCAGCTGAGAGTTCTGTATCTGTTTTCATAGACAGCAGGAAGAGAGAGCCACTGGGTCTGGCTTGAGTTTTTGAAACCTCGAAGCCCACCACCAATGGCATGCTTCCTCCAATAAGGCCACACTTATTCCAACAAGGCCATACCTCCTTGACTTTCTGAGGTAGTGCCCCTCCCTGGTGACTAAGCATTCAAACATGAGCCTGTGGGGCCATTCTTATTTAAGCCACCACAGTGTGCTACCCTTTACCACTGTGAGTTAGAATTTTGAAGTTTTGTAGGGATGGGGTGTTTGCTTGCCTCTTTGTTTTGAAACAGAGTCTTACACTGTAGTCTAGGTTGGACTGGAACTCACTATCCAGCCCAGGCTGGTTTTCAACTTGTGATCCCCCTACATCAGCTTCCCATGAGCAACTACAGAAGACAGCTATGAGGTTCCTTTTCATTTTTGTTGTTTTATTTTGGTTTTAGCACTTTGTCAAGATAAGGAAGTTCTATCCTGACTCTTAGTTTGTTGTTTGTTTTTATTTTGGAATGTTATTGAATTTTGTTATAAAAAAATAAATCTACTGGATGATTATATAGTTTTTTTCTTTATTAGTATAGTATAATCTATTGACTGATTTTTTTAAACATTAAGCCAAGGGATTGGAGAGATAACTCAGCAGTTAAGAGCACTTGTTGCTCTTACAGAAGACCCAAGTTCAGTTCCAGCACCCTCATAGTGGCTCACAACCCTCTATAACTACTGTTCCAGGATATCCGATGCCTTCTTACTTCACAGATACCAGGTGTGTGTGTGACACATAGATATACCTTCAGGCAAAACACCTATACACATTAAAACAAGTCTTGTCTTTGATTGCTATCTCAATTGCTATGGATTAGTATGTGCCACTCCCCTGGTACGTGCAGAAGGCAGTTTCCTTGTAGTCCCCTACCCCTGTGGCTTGCAGTCTTTCTGCCCCTCTCTTCCACTGCCAGCCCTGAGCTTTGGGTGGAGGAGTATGATATAAATGTCCACAGTCTCTTTTTCTCTACACCTTGACCAGTTGTGGGTCTCTGAGTCAATCACTACCTACTGCAAAAAAAGAAGCTTCTCTGGTGAGGGCAGAGATACACTCTAATCTATGGGTATAAGGACCACTCATCAGGAGTTGGTTTAATACTATGTCTGTAGTGGTCTGTCCTGTCTCTTTAAGAGATAAGCCCCGCCTACTCCATCTCCCCCCCAGTGCTGAGCCAAGCTGATCTTCCACTTCCAGCCTGAGTCCTTCCCTTTCAGTCTCCTGAAGAGGTAGATTCTACCCTCTCTACCTTCTCCCACTTCTCCCCTCCCCTTACCCTACCCCCACTCTTCTCCCTTCCCCTCTTCCCCCCTTTCCCCTCCATAACCCACTAAATAAATACCCACTTTCTCTTCATGGTGTGTCTCTGTCTCTCACCCACCATGACGCTCCCTGCCTGGGATCTGCTGCCCTGGGCCACTCCAGAACTGCAGCATTTTTACCACCACAGCTCCTCGTGGCCTGCTGCCCAATGCAGCCACTCGGGGAATGTCGCCTTTTTATTTTGACCATAACAATGTCCACTTAGCAGAGTAATAGAAGTAGGTTCTCCCCTAGGGCCTATGCTCTGTCAAGTCGTAGGTTCTTGGCCCCAGTAATGATGTCAGGTACGGGTTCAGCTCGTGAAGTGGGCCTTGTTATTTTGATGACATTTGTGCCACTATGACACCAGTGGGCATGACTTGCAGACCAGTTGCTGCTGCGGCCCACGGTGTTCACAGCTAGGAAAGTTGGTGGCTCCTTTTCTCCTGTCTCTCTGTAAACCCTGGCTTGCAGGTCATCGGCAACGTTGCTGTGTTAGGTTCTAATTTCCATTCACAGTTAATGATTTTCTAACGTCTCCTGTGAGTTCCTCAGTTAAATACAGATAGAAGCATATTGTCTGCACATATTCATAAATTCCCAAGATGCTTTCGGTACTGATTTCTAGTTTCATTCTACTGTGGTTGAAGAACACATTTTGGAACATTTAGTCTTTTTAAATGTATAGAAGTTTGCATTGTTGTCTGTCCTGAAGAATGTTCACCTGCGAGGACTGGGTAATCTGTTTTAGAGAGCTGGGGATCTTTTACCATGATTATGGGGGCCAGTGTGAGAGCAGAATGGTTTCATTAGTCAGATTTTTATCACTATGGCACAATGCCTGCTATAATCAAGAGAGGGGAACTTACTTGGGATCACAGTTTCAATGTTCAGAACATAATCCTGGGTTCAGCTGATTCTGGGCCCAGGGTGAGAAAGATCACGTGGCAGAGATCACTCAGTTTGTGATAGACAGGAAGCAGAGAGAGTTGCAGGAAGGGAGACCAAGGTAAGGTCTAACTTCCAAGGACACTCCCTGAGGTAACCTATTTCCTGCAGCTAAGCCCCACCTCCTAAAGTCTCTAGCTTCTGCTGCAGGGTCCCAGCGACTGAGGACCAAGATTTCTACAGACAGTCTATGGGAGTTATTTTAGATCCAAACCACGAAAAGAGTATTGGGTGCTGCAGCAGCAGCTTCTCTCTTCCCGGTTCCTTCCTTGCTGGGGTGAGAGAAAAAGCAAATGCTAAACAAACCCAATTTCTTTCTTGTTTCCCTTCCCATTTCCAAAGGCCCAGCATATGCTTAGCTTGGTGTTTCTTTTCCTGGGTGCATTATACCAAGGAGGTGAATCCCTTTCCACAAGCAAGGCTAAGTGGATGTTTGTTCCCCCTGCTCCCTGTGCCTGCCTCACTCCACACCCGGCCATGCTTCATTAACCGCAGACTAAGGTCCCTACTGGCTATAACAAATTCCCAGCTGACCTCCTTGCAGGGTTTGTATGGGTGCCACTTCTACTCCTGTCAGCCCAAGGTAGTAACCATCTCCCCTTCCTTCTCTCTGGTATCCATAATGGATCATTAAGCTGTACCCAGAAGAAAGTCGGTACAACTGTAAAGAAGTTGGGGGCGGATGACCTTACTGAGGCTGAACTTGGAGTAAGGCATGCCGTTTAACCCTGCCCCATCCACACCTGCTCTGGAGAGAAGGCACCCCCTTTGTGAAGTCTAAGCCACATTCTGTGGCATCTCCAATCCCAGGCTAAGCACAGGCATCTTTTCCCATACTGTATATTAGCTGCCTTTCTTCTGGATGTGAGCCAATACCTGACAAGGAACCGACTTGAAGGAAGAGAGATGTATTTTGTCTCATAGTGAGGCGATACATCATGGTGGGGGACGTGCTCTGTGAGGAAGGCTCACAGTGGCAGAAGCACAAGCTGTCTGATCACATCTTGGTGGACCAAACCAGGAATCCAGGCCAGACTATAACCCTCCACTGACTCACTTCCTTCGGCTAGGCCCCACCTCCTAAGGGTTCCCTCCCCCAAACAGCTCCACCAACGGGACCACAGCAAACACGAGCCCATAGGAGATATTTTATATCATATCATAGCATATTATATATATATCATATATATCATAGCATCATATCTTCCTTCTGGTAAGTTCAGCATCTAACTCGTGCTCTTTTCCTTAGAACCAGTCAAAGTATATTAGAAGGAACTCAGCAGTTATCTACCTACGGTCATTAGCACTGTTCCCCTCACGGACCCCAAAAGCTACTGGTTTTGAGACGTCCCCAGGTAGTGCTTTTTCTCAGCTTCAGATACCTGCTGTGGCAGTTAGCCATACTTGCTTGTCCTAACAGGTCAACCCATAACTTAGCTAACATCCTGGACCTCAAGTCTCTAGTGTCATAAACCACTACCCAGGGGAGAAGCTAGAAATTTACTGTCCTAAACAGGAGCCTTAAAGTTCAGCTTCCTCCCAGTCTCTCCAGGTGCTCCTGGGAATTCAAGACAAATTAACATTGCCATCTAATACAAACATATTCATTTCTCTTCCAGAGTTTTCTGAAAATCTCTTTCTGTCTCCAGCCCATAAATTTTAAAAACATTCTATAGCCGGACGGTGGTGGTGCACACCTTTAATCCCAGCACTTGGGAGGCAGAGGCAGGCGGATCTCTGTGAGTTCAAGGCCAGCCTGGTCTACAAGAGCTAGTTCCGGGCGGTGGTGGCGCACGCCTTTAATCCCAGCACTCGGGAGGCAGAGGCAGGCAGATTTCTGTGAGTTCGAGACCAGCCTGGTCTACAGAGCTAGTTCCAGGAAAGGCTCCAAAACCACAGAGAAACCCTGTCTCGAAAA